>NC_142810.1:51924412-51963621 GCF_049724085.1 Artemia sp. Qi Xiang Cuo
AGTCTCTGGGTATATATATGAAAAACTAACCACGTCCTTCCGTTACATTGACGCATTTAGCCAGGAAATTGGTTATTGAGCAAGTTCCCTCCAAGCTTACACATTCTACGATTTGTATCTTTATCTTAATAAAAAGTGGTATTTTGAAACTTTGTTTTAGCGTCTTAATATATTTTTACTCAATTAATAATTAACTAAATTAGAAAGCTTTACCACAGACGTAGTTATTTCTTTTTAACACACATCCCCACTGGTGGATCTAGGGGTGCTGGAGGGCCCCCCAGATTTTTTCTGGCGCCCGCTTTTCCTTTTTTTTCCTTTTTCCCCTTTCTTTTAGAATAATTTTGTTAGTTTGGTCAATTATTGGCACCTTTGTCACATTACCCCCCCCCCCAAGATTTTGCTCATTGGTCTCCTTGTCACATTGGGCCCCCCAAGATCTTTCTCTAGACCCTCCCCTGCACATCCTTTAATAACTGATTGAGCTCTTTGCCACTTATAATAATCACAGCAATTATAACATTGATGTTATGATAATGGCAATAGAACTTACCTTAGACCTTAGTTCCTCCTGTGCCTCCAGAGGCACCTAGGGCATCCAAGATAAGTCTCCAGTCATCTCCTAGGTGTGCTGCAGATAGCACGTCTTCCCATTCGGGCTGAAGGGACCCATGTACATTTGACAAGTCTCTTCTGTGTGAACATCTCTGGGTGTTTCTGGGACGGCCTCGTCTTCTTGATCCTTCTGGTTGGCAAAAGAGGATGGAGCTGACAAGCGATTTCTGCCCATTCTGATGACATGCCCAAGATAACGCCACCTGCGTTGACGGATAACGTCTGTTATTAAAGGTAGGGAGGCAGATACCCCGCCAGTTTTCACACTTTGTGGCATCTCCTTTTCTCCTTTTCTACGTAGCTTTGTTGGCCTCAGGTAGCTTGGTGCTGCGTTGAGTTGCTAGTAGTAGTAGTAGTAGGTTGGGAGTACTTAATCCTCATTTATTCTTGGGAAAGAGGATTTTCAAAGACATGAATTTCGATGCTTTTACAGACTTCGTATGAGCATAACCGGCCGTTTGCCATCTTATGAGGGGCTCTGTTATTACTCCTATTAACACTAGTCATCTGCACTTGACAAATAAAGTCACAGTATTAAAAAACATAGATTTTAAACATTTTGTCTTTTATATTAATTTCATTGAAAAATCAAAATTATAGCGACTTCCATTATTTTCACGCCGTAATGTATTAAACTACTAAATTACCCGTAACTAAATTACCCGCCGCGCATTGCTAAGGTCTCAAGACATGAAATTCAAAGAAAATTACATCCCCCCCCCCCCGCAAAATTCCACCCAGCGGAAAACTCTTTCTCGGTGGAAATATCTCCCCCCCCCTTGAATATTCTTTCCTACAGAAAATCCTGCCCCGCGGAAAGTTCCCTATATAACGATTGTGTTTTTTAATTTAAAAGTATAGGAAAATTCCCCCGAAGACAATTCTTCCCACAAAAATCCTTCCCTACGAAAAACTTCCCCTGTGAAGCAAAATTCCCAAATAAATACATTTTGAAATTCCCCCACAAAATCCGTACCGTGGAAAGTCTCCCTTCCCTCGTGGATAATTTTCCCCGGTAAATTTCCTCCTCCCACAGAAGATTCTCTCCAAAAATTTCCTCCCCCTGGAAAAGCCCCCTAAAAAATTTTACCGGCAGCTAACACCTAAAAATTTCCCATATGTAATATAAAGTTCGTCATTTTAAATTTAAAAATATTTGAAAAATTAGATTAGGATTAGGATTATTAACCTTACCCATCGGGCGTTGTAGGATAATTAATATCAAGATAATGTGAATGACGTAAACGGAATTAACTGTCATGTATTTTAGTTCAGGGGTCTCTAAATCTAGTCAGCGCAAAAAGTACTCGAAAGATTAAGAGAGACGGGGGGGGGGGGACTGTATACCTTGAACAATCGCAAGAGTGTACACGAACACTTCTTGAAGTTTTTTGGGGATCGGATGAACAGTGTATTTGTGTATATAGGACCGCAGACATATATGGATATATAGATAGAAGTTAAGACTACATTCTTTAGTTGTTTCCAGTGGCCTTGATTATTATGTTGATTTTTTTCTTCTTTTTGTCAGTGTTTTGACAAAAATAAACCATACAGTTCAAAACACATTTAGTTTTAAATCAAACGCAAACGACACTCAAGCCGTTTGGAGATTTGAAGAGTTGGGGGTAGCACCACTCTTATTTTTAAACAATCATAAGCGTTGTAGTATCATTTTTAGTTGAGTGGCTGTGGGTGTCATGATATATATAAAAAAAAAACACATTGATAGAGATACAAGTAATTTTTAGTAAAACAAAAAGTAAGCACTGGTCTTTCAAGGCTTAGGGTTCACCTTCTCCTGTTTCCGCTAATTGCTTTTCATTTTAAGTTTCAATTAATTATTGATTTCCCCTCGTTTTGGGATTCATTTATTCGTTGGGAGTAAATTATTTTCGTTTTCAATTACAATTACACGGCTATATTTCTGTCTGTCTTAAATTTTAATAGGATTCTTTACTTTTTTTTGGATACTTCTTGTTTTGGATTCTTTTTTTTGAAAATTACTATTTATAATAAAAGACCATACTTTCAGTCCCCCAGAAAGCAATGTATTTTTTAAATATATAAGAAATTGGTAGAGAATGTAAGAAAAACTATGTTTATTGGCTCCAAAAAATCAAGATTTCATGAGAGTATTGGTTCGAATTTTACAGTATGGACTATGCGCTAAGCTTTCCTGACGCAGTGGGAGCTTCGAATACTACAAAATAAGTAAGACAGAGGAACGCCAAACAGAGGTGGATCTAAGGGGTCTGGAGGACCCCCCCCCCCCCAGATGTTTCTGTTACCCTCATCCCTTGTTTCTTAGAATAAATTTGGAAGATTATGGCACCTTTGTCAGATTGTCCCCCCCCCCCCAAGATTTTCCTCATTGGCGCGCTTGTCGTGTTGGGCTTCCCCCAAAAATTTTCTCTAGATCCGCCCCTGACGCCAAAGTCAACAACTTTTTCTTAACAAAAATTCAATCAATCATTTAATCATTTTATTTATGCTAAAGAACTGCTACAAACATGAAAAAATTATTTGGCCAAAGAAGCTTGGCTTGCTGTGGGACAAACAATACAACAATAAAACGCCAAAAGAGCCATAAACAATAAGTTAAATCACGAAATGCCTACAAAATTAAGGAGAAGGAGAATATTTACTTGGATATAGTAAAAAAAAAACTAAAAAAAAAAATAGTAATAATAAGAATTGTGATAATCAGAAACAAATAAAGCAGAGAAAGACTAAATTGGCACTAAAATAAGAGAGAGAGAAACAAGAGGAGGAGCTTAGAACTTAGGAAGATTCCTGAAAACTATTTTAAAGGAAGAGGAGAGAGAATCAGTTGAAGAGGAGAGAAAATCAGTTGAAGAGGAGAGAGAATCAGTTGAAGAGGAGAGAGAATCAGTTGAAGAGGAGAGAGAATCAGTTCAAAATGAAATTAACTGAAAAATAGGTTTTTTTTTGGAAAATTAAACACACTTTCCTCTACTTAGAGCTGTTTCTAGGGAAGAAGGGGACAACTGGGACAGTAGCCCCAGGTGCCGTGGTTTGGATGGGGGTGCCGCGGCTGGGGAATTGCCTACTTTGATCCAATTTTTCACTTTGATTAGTTTTTTGCTTATATTTTAGTCGGGAGCGGGAGCCTGTAATTGATTTTTCCCTGGGCACTACCAACCCTAGGAATGGCTCTGCCTCTATTCGAGTCCGAAGCAAAGATATAGTGATATATACTAAGCTATAAAATTGACGTGTTTATAATGATATTCTATGATTTACAGGAGCAACAGCTTAAATTTGATTGTTTTTTTTCCAGGGGTGATCGTATCGAAATAATGGTCCTATCAGATCGGGAGAGGGTGCATTCAAAAGAAAATTAAAAGTTCTAGTACTCTTTTTAAGTGACCAAAAAGATCAAAGGGCAGCTGGGCCTCCTCCCACGCTCTTTTTTTCCCAAACATATCTGATCAAAATTTTGAGATAGCCATTTTGTTCAGTATAGTTGAAAGATTAAATAATTGGGGGGGGGGGGGAATATTCCAGGGTAAATGTTACACTGGGGAGATCTAAAAGAATTACTATACGAATTTGTTTTAATTGTCTTACATTCTCTTTGCCAAATTTTGCATGTGGAAATGTTCCAGGAGAATTGTACAGGGGCTTTTTCCGCGTGTTTGGATTTCTGGGAAATAATTTCGACGAAAGGGGGCATTTCTGGAGTGAGCAAGAAACCGATTAGAGATTAAAGTCTTATTCAAATGAAAGAATGCCAAAGAGAAATTTTCAGGCTGAATCGTCAAAAAGCAATTTTACAGGAATGGGGATTCTCAGTGAGTATGGAACTGTCTAGAGAAAATTCGACGGGGGGGAGGTGCACTTTACGTTGGGTGAAATTTCCGCGGAGCGGTTTTCCGTGAGGGGAGGGGTAAATTTCATAGAGGGTGAGCCAGATTTACTGGCATTATTTTGAAAACGAACGGAAAATATTCCACATATAAAGGGTTGTCCCCTCCTCAATACCTTGTTCTTTATTCTAAAGTTTGACTGTTTGTCCCAATTTTTTAAGAGCGTCTACTGAAACCCGGGGGCCGTTTAAATAGAATAGGAAACTTTTTTAAAAGTGCTTACAGCTTTAGCGTAAAAAGCAAGGTATTGAGGAGGGGACAACCCTTCATATACGGAATAAATCTGCCAAAATTAATATGCAAATTTGGTTTTAATTTTTCATGTACGGTGAGCCAAATCCGAACCTCCATTATTTGATAAACGTTCAGAAATTAAATAAATAAAAAAGCAAGTTTTTTAGCTGAAAGTATTCCGTTATAACTTAAAATGAACAGAAATTATTCCTTATATGAAAGGGGCTGTCTCCTCCTCAACGCCTCGCTCTTTACGCTAAAATTGTCATTGTTTTAAAAAGTGGAGTTGGGACAAAGAGCCAAACGTTAGCGTAAAGACCAGGGAGTTGAGGAGGGGGCAGCCTTTTTCATATACGGAATAATTACCTTAAATTTTAAGTTTTAATGTCGCTCCTTACGTTCAGTTAAAAAAAGCTTCTTTTTTTTATTTAAAGACCTATTTATAGGTTATTAAAGCCGATTGTCTTTATATTTAAAGAAAAACCTTCAGAGCCATTTTCTCTGTTTCAGACTCAGCCTCAAATTTGTAAGAATGCTTAATGAAATGATTTGTTGTATATTCAACAAAATATTTGCCCTGCAATGGTCTAATTTTTCAGTAGTTAAAAATTGTCAATGCGCCTTCTGCCGTGGGGACACCAATGGGGGCCGTGGGGACACTCTTCTTCAGGCACAGTCTTCCAAGCGTGGAAGCTTCCACGAATACAATCTTCCTGGGTAGGATCAGGTACAAATGGAATCATTTTTTTTTGGGGGGGGGGGGTAACTTTATAAAAAATCAAAAATATATAAATTCTAATGAACATTTAAGGTATTTTAGGAGCAATTGTAGAAATCTATAGAAACTACAGAGCACGGTGTTCTTTATGCAAATGGAATTCTACATAGATCTAGCATAAATAGAATTCTTCATTAATGTAGTATTTATGAGTGCTTTCCTCCGTGGGTGCAATTCATAGAATCTAGTTTTTTCTTTGCAAGATATTCATGAGGTGCATGAGGTTCAATAGCAACTGGAGGCCACACACCAGGCGGAGTGATCCTCTTAGAACCTTTTTAGATAGAATGCCGCCTATAGAGACCTTTTATAGATAGATATGCTCTAAGCTTTTGCACCATCTATCATCATAGGGCATGAGATTTCTTCTAGTATGAATAATAAAAAAAGTTTTCTAAATTCTCAATAAATTTCGAGGGAAGGTTTCTCAATTAGAAACAATTGGTGGAAGTTCTTACTTTACACCTTCAAAAGTAATGACTGTAGCCTGCAGAACTTCATTCTGATTCTAGATTCTGAAATATTTGCTGTCCCAAGGTCGATTGAAACTTTTTTTGATGCTAAAATTGTTTTTAATTTTCAAATATAAGAGAGAACTATAAAAGATACTTCATAAAGAATTCAAAAGACAATTTCAAATTTTCTGCTGTAAAGCTGCTGAATATTTGAAAATATTTGATTAACTGCCTCTTTTTTTTACTGATTTCATTGCAGCACAGGGATTTTCCTTTTTTAGTGGTTGTGAATGTTGTGCATGTAGTTGAGCTTAGTAATTGACGTTGTAGTTGGGCATAGCGCTTGACGTTATAGGTGAGCATAGTGCTTGAGGTTGTAGTTGAGCATAGTGCTTGACGTTGTAGTTGAGCATAGTGCTATTTCGCTATGTAAACATTTGGAATTTTGGGGGATGTAAGCTTTTTGAATTTTGTGATAAAGAGAATTTAGCTATAATAGCTAACAAGGTGAATATATTTGTTTTTTCAGGTAAGTGTCTCCAAGTTTGGTTGATTTTATGGTAGTGAGTACTAAGCTTTTCATTGAAGCCACGCTACAATTAGTTTAGTAATGTGATAAAGAACTACATTTAAGCGCATGAGCATTTTAAGTTCTAACTCTTGTCTTTGCGAGAAATAACAAGATAGTCTCTGAAGATAAGACGATTTATCAAATTATAAAAGGTTTTTTTTTAATATAAAAAAAAAAAAATTTTTTTTTTTTTTTTGTGCTTTATTGTGCAATTTATCCCTAAAGTTGAGTTTAGCCAATTCTGGGGAAATTGTAAAAATCCTATGAATAAACCACCGAAATAACAGAAGTTATTGCCAACAAAAAGTATAACTCCCTATCGAGCAACAGAATTAAAGTACAGCTTAAAATGAGGAAAAGAAGCAATGAGCTTATAGATCACCAATGTAGCAAAAGTTTAATGGTAGTGGTAAATCTAAATTCAAAAATGTGGATTTTGCTACCAATTTTATTGGTAGCTTAAAATAGCGGAAAAGTTATAACCTTATAATAAAACAAATTTATTGAGTTCAATGATCATCTTATGCAACAAGCAAGTGAAAAAAGCGATACCCTTCAGAGATAGAGTAAAATTACAATGCATTGAATTGAAGAGCAATATCATTTCTGATTATTCAGAGTTACGCCAACGATGAAATTTAATTGAAAAAAATCATAAAAAAACTTTTGACTTTTGAGATTGAATTTGGGGTTTGAATTTCAAGCAAGCCGACTTAACTTCAAAGGGAATAACCAAAGTAACGAAAACAATCAAGTAAAAAGAACATCAAAATGTAACATTAAAATAATTTTAATGCTAAAATGTCCTTCATTTTTTCATTTTCATTCAAAATGCATAAATTTTCGTTTGTAAATGGAATATCATTTTCTTTACGGATGGATTCACAAAACAAAGTCCATCTTCAAGCCGCAAGCACCCATTGTCACTGCACCCCATAAAAAACCGTCACCATTCGGACTATTGGTGGGATTTGTAGATAGGGCTTGTCTTTCTTGTTTTTTCATTTAATAGAAGAGTCTTATTTGGTTGTGTTAATATTTCCTTTCCTTTCATCCTGGTAATGTTTGTTTTCCTTTCATCCCGGTACCTCCCCCTACCAGCAGCTTTGTCCTGGCTAGAGCTCCTCAAATTAGAGGGGGAAGTCCCTCAAAAACCATCTGCAGCAAGCAGTAATTAACCTTTAGAACTAATTCTACCAAAAGAACTCCCCTCCCCTTTTCGGCCCCTCCTAAAGTTGTTTTTGTAAGGACGAGCACTTAGTATGTCCAGGGGAATTTTCCCATCTAGAAATGGCATTGGGTAGCAATTGGGTTCATTCCATTCAATCTAGACAGCTTGTTTAATAGAATACACTGCCTCATAGCCAGACTCTGGGCAGGACTGCCACTAGCTGGGTAGTGACTGAACTTAGCCGTAGTAGTACCTATTTCTGCCTATTATTCTTAGATTCAGCATGAGATGTTATCATAACTAAAAACGCGAAGTATCTATATATAATCCTTTAATTACTACGTTCCTATTTGCAAGTTGAAAATTAAAAAAAATATACATAAGGTTCTTTAAGCTTCAAAGGTTCTAAAAATCCTTCAAAATTTCCATAAAAACCATATACGGCATTTAATAAATTTCAATAAGCAAATAGAGGTAAAATCCTAATAACTATTCTATTAGATTGTTTATTGACCACACTTATACATACGAACAAGGAACTCTGAACTTGGATAAGACAATGGTGAGGGGATAAACACTCATAAACCATTCTTACATCTACCCCTTCCCCTAACTTTAAAATTATATTAAAAATAACTAAATTGCTTAGAACAAACCTTATTCGTCCAAGTTGGAAGATAAAAAGAAACTTTCAAATTGTTAAATAGCTCGTCCAATTTCTACCAAGTTACTATAATTAGGGATAGGGAAAAGACCTAAAGCATATATTTTGTAAATTATGGGGCACAAATATAAAGAGTCTACTTTTAGAGTTCATAAAAAGTCTACTTTGACTCATGGCAAAACCAAACCAGTGCCAAAATTAAGCTTTTTAGATCTAAAACTGGAAAATTGGGATTTCAAGGGTATATTGCTTGTTTTACGAGGGCCTGGCCTCGATCAAATCCCAGATTGTTTTGTGTCTGGGATATTTGGAATTCAACTATCGACCGGAAGTTAATTGATGAAAAAGCCATCTATTAAAAACGAAAATATTCAAAATTTGAAATAAATATTTGCCTAGTGTTTGACATTAATTCATAACAGTAGCACAATATACTGTGAATGCTATCACCCAACTTAATTGAGTAAGTGTCCAAGAATACATATTGAAATTCTAATTTAGAGGCTGTTTGCTGACCAGTCATGGAAATTAGCCTATTAAGGTAGGTCAAACTTTCAGGCATGATTCTAAAGCCTAAATTTACGCTGGGAAGATACTGATGAGCTTCTATCTCTATTCTTCCCTTAGTTTTAGGGGTTAGAAGTATGGCTGCATGACAGGTTGTCAGGGGTGGAGCTTGGGTTTTGAATTAGGGGTGGGTGTAGGCTAAAGAATGTACTAACAAAATTGATCATTTTGCCAACAAATGCTGGTAAATTTCTACCAAATCATAATATTGACTTACGCATAAAGTGAATATAGGCTACCACTCCATGCCTTTTTTTATGCTGATTACGAATATAATAATCACTTCTATCAGAAATGAATTTCACCCCCCCCCCCCTCTATATATGCCAATTCATGGTATATATTTCAGTCAATATATACCAAATCATTATTGAGTTTCAAATAAAGTGAATACACCATTTGATGCCTTTTTTTATGCTGATTACAAATATAATAGCCTAAGCATTTCTATTGGAAATTAATTTCAGCCCCCCCCCCTATATAGGCTATACCTAACCTAACCCTGAATTGGCATATCTCGGGGGGGGGGGGGCTGAAATTAATTTCTGAAAGATATGCTTATTATATTAGTAATAAGCATAAAAAAAGGCATCAAATGGTGTATTCACTTTTGTCCTAACACAATAAAATGATTTGGTATATATTGACCTATATTTCTACATTAGGGGGGGTGGGGGCAAATTTTGTTTCTGATGTAAATGGAAGGTAAGTTTAAACTTTACCCCCCCCCCCGAATGTAGAAATATATAGCCTACCCTGAATTGGCATATATAGGGGGGGGGGGGTGGAAATACAATTCTGATATAAATAATTATTATAGGCCCTATTTGTAATCAGCATAAAAAAAGGCATTGAATGGTGTATTCACTTTATTCCTAACTCAATAATATGATTTGGTAGAAATTTACCCAAATGCCAACACTGAAGCTAAATTAAACCAAAACATAAGGGCAAAATTCTAGATAAGCTACTTTTTAAGTGGTTACATTAGGAAAATGAAACTTCCAGGGATGGATCTACAGACTAAAGTATGACATGAGAAGTTATTTTGGATAAAATTCTAGTTTAGCTACTTTTTACTATCTTGGGAAGGGGTTAGGTAAGGAAAATAAAACTTTTGGGGATGGGTCTACAGACTAAAGTAGCCTATGTCCCTGGAAGGCATTTTGAAGTACCTACCTCCACTCCTTCTGCTTCTAGAGGGCTCTGAACTTTGATGACCTTGAAAAATAGATTTTCTGCTTAAATGAAGTACAACAAAACTGTTTTCAGCTTCACAACTTTGTTCAATCTCATTTTATAAGATTCTAAGGATGTGCTAATACATTTCCTAAATTTTTAAGAAACACCTTGATATGGCTTAAAATTCTTCTCAAATAACAGGAATTGAACTTTCAGAACTAGACCCAGAAAAAAAGAAAGGGTAAATTTTTTGCAGTTCATATTATTGACTTTTGAATAAAGTAAAGATACCACTCACTGCCTTTTTTTATGTTCTTTCCAAATATAACAATCATTTTTGTCAGAAATGAATTTTACCCCTGCCCCTATATATAGGCCTACCAATTCAGGGTATATATTTGCACATTACGGGGAGGGTGGGCTAAAGTCTAAACTTACCTCTCATTTACATCAGAAATAAAATATCCTAACTTAACCCCTTTCTTTGATAGTGGAAAGCAGTTAAACTAGAATTTTACTATATTTTGAAGTACCTACCTCCACTCTTTGCATTTTACTCTAATTAATACGTGCTGGATGTCTAGCATCTTTGTTTTATCTCTTCAAGTCTAATTATAAAATAGCTACCTAATTCTCTATAAATTATAATTTTATATAAATAGTATGAAAACTTCAAAAGGATAAAAACTAAATTATAAAAAGTATGAAAACTTTTGTTTTTGTTTTTTTATAAATGATGGGGAAATAAAACTTATTCAGAATTACAGACTGAGTTGGTGTGCTAAAATTTCTATTATACAGCATTGGAAGTACCAATTAGACCAAGTAAGCCCCCCTCCCTCTCCTAAAATTCAGGTTATGGGTGCTCTTGAAAGAAAATTGTTTTTTTTTATTATTTTATAGCTTTATTGATATTAATTTGTTGTTGATAAAAATTGTTTTTGCAATGTTAAATAGGGGAATATTGCCATACAGTTGTAAACTTGAGACTGAGAAGATGTTTGCTTCCCTGCCTCAGTAATATTAGAGAAAGTTCAAAAACAAATTCAGTTCACATTTTCTGAGCTAAAATGCAAAAAAAATTTATACTAGAAAATGAATTTAAAACACAAAAGCAAACAACATGGAGACCGAAATGAGACAAAACCCAAATTAGAAGAATTAAAAAGCTAACAAAACTGAAGAAAATAACAGGTAAAATATAAAATAAATGAATTAAAAACAATAAACCCAAATCAAAAAAAGGTCAGCAACTCACCCAAAATTTAATTACTAACAATGTTTTCATTTAGAAGGTAGACAAATGACCAAGAATCTTTCAAGTGAAATAGATGGTAAAGCAAAGAACTGCATCATGTTTGTCTTATTTTAAATAAAGGTTCTCTAGCACAAGACCTTATAGATCTAAGAGCTCTGTAATTTCCCTTATTTTGTGAATGTGGAAATGACATAGAATTCATAGACATAAAAAAACAAATAAAACTTATAGAAACAAAAAAAAATACATAGAAACATACAAAATTACAGAGAAATAAAAAAAGAACATAGAAATACAGATGTTTTTCTTATTTTAAATAAAGCTTCTTTAGCACAAGACCTTATAGATCTGATGAATACCTGAATATTAGCAAAGAAATTTTCTTATGGAGAATTCTTCACTCATTTAGGGCTAAATACCCATACTGCTGATAGCTACATAGTGACTAATAAAGGAGTTTCCTGTATAGTAATTGATAGTTTCACATTAGCCCATCATAATTTTTTTTTTCAAAATATTAATTAATTTTTTTAATATTAAAAAAAGTCAAATATTTTATATAAGAAATATTTAACTACCTTTTTTTAGGCTCTACAAATGAAAATAAGGTTTCCAATCCAAAAGGCTACCCTGAATCAAAGAATTTTCAATATCTGCTACATCAGTTTCTCATGAAATGTCAGTGACTAGGATAGAAATAAGAATTTGCAATAAATCAGGTCCTGTCGACTTATGGTATGCAGTTCATAGAAAAGACAGCCAGTTGGTGAATTCCTTTTTGCTATCAGGAACTTCAGCAAGAGTAAAAGGGGAAGATGGAATCACACCATTGCATATTGCTGCAGCTAATGGCAGTATTGACATTTGTAAAGTAAGTATCATAAGACGTCCTGGTTAACTCAAAGTTGAATTAGACCTGATTTAATTTAAAACAAAGGTATGAGCTACAATTAAATTAAGAAATATATATATAAACGGTTTTTAATAGCTGTTTTTAAAATATTGTTAATTTTAAATATAGATAAATTGTTGTCTAGTATTAACAGAATACAGTAGTGAATATAAAGAATAGAAGTAAGTAATACATGCAGGGTTGCCACTCCTAGTGATTTATCACTATTTTTAGTGATTTTTTGTGTTGCTTAAAAAAACAATTGCTAAATCAGCACAAAATCACTAAAATCTAGTGATTTTTTTACCCAAGCCACAATCCTGAATACATGTAAGACTATAGAATAGAATTTAATTTTGAAATTTCTTTCACAGCATGGTTGCTGCATTATATATAGGGTAAAGGCACTGATGATTCAACAGTTTTTGTAAAAAAAACACTTTTCTACTCTAGAAGGCCTAACTTAAAGACTTTTGGTTTGAAAAGGGTTTCAATATGTAGGAAAAACATCTAGGAATCTTACTGTTTGATTAGAAGTTTGAAGTTTTATCAGAAAAGGATACCAAATTCCGATTTTCTGACATTGGACTGTTTTCACCTACAAATTTGACAGAACAAAAAAGTTACATGTTTTTTACGTTAGTTGAAACCCAATTTGACACGTGTTGAAATACTTGGGGAATGCTTGTGGGTGGATTATTGTGCATTCGACATGCTTATTCTTTTTGCTTTATTTCTTTGTTTCTCTTCAACTTTGTTTAATGTGCAAGTGTATAAAACACTATTCAGATAGTGGAAGCAAAAAACTGAAAAAATTGTCTCTCAGGTACAGGAACAAAATTGGATAATCATATGGAGTGTAATCGCGTGACCTAGGTAGTATGCCTTTTTTCTGTCTTTCACATTTTTGCATATATGCCACGAGAATAATATCTCCAAACGCTATCTAGAATGGCCCAGTTCCTTTCAGCTTTAATGGTCCAGAAAAGATTTTTTTATTGTTTACAGTCAAAATGTTGTCAACATTATGCCATTTCAAAGTTAATATGCCATTTTAATCCACCTTAAAAATTTTAGTTTTTACAATCCTTTGTCTGGAAAGTCCAGAATCCTTGAAATATGAATGTCCTGCTTAAGATTATTAAAAATTTGTGACACCAAGGAGTTTAAGATGTTTCACTAGGATTTTGGGTGGGATAGGGTATAAGAAACAGCCGTACATTTCAAGGATTTTAAGAAGTTTATTGTTATTATAATTGAGTTAGTGGAATTTGTGTTTGTATCTAAATTCTTAGCCTTGTCCTAAACATGGGTAGGATTTTGATGGGGCAACTTTTGATATTTCTATAACATACTTTGAGGATCAGCAGGTAACCTACACATTAATACCTTTGAAGGATTCTCTTACCAATGTCATTAATCAATACTAGATATAATAGTGGTCCTAACAAAGTTCCTTTAGCAATTCTACACCAAGTAGGGAGGGGATCAGAGAGAACATTTTTGTATTTTACAACTTGGTATCTATTGGAAAGAAAAAATATGCAAAATGTACTAAGAGAGGGTCTTCTTCAAAGCTATTCAGTGATGAACGAATTAGGATGTTGTGATCAACCAAGTCAAATGCTTAAAAATATGAACATGATATGAGGCCAAGTGGCAGTTCCTCAGATGATGGAAAAATCTAGCATCTGGCATCAAATCAGTAAAACTATGAATTAATAAAAATCTTTTTTATTTTTTTTTTTTTCATGTGAAATATAATTAGAAATAATAATCATCAAATCTCCCATTGTTGAGGAAGTACCTGTAAATTTGACAATTGTTTTCGCCAGAGGACCCTTGGATTTTGACACCAATTGTTTCTCATCTGTTTTACATGTCCAGTGAAGTTCCAACAGAGTCACCTATATTATGACAGGCCTATTTCTGTCAAAATTTTGACAATGTTACTACTAGATATTCTCTATTAGAAATGAATCTCATGATAGAGGCCAATATCTACTACGTTTGAATTTCGCTGAAGGAAATTTTTGTCAACCTTGTATTCCACTACATCAGACAAGAATTTTTCGACAATTGGAACATAGTTTTGTCAATATAATATTAGCTGTCGTTTTAATTTGTTTTTATCAAGAAAAATCCAATGTGGCTAAATTTTAGAGAAGATCAAATGTATTTTGATGCATTGGTGCTGATCCCAACTTTTTTTTGCCAAAAAATAACTAAGTAATGACAGTTTGAACATTACATAGCTAAAAAATTGTCAGGAGCTCATTTAGAGTTGAAAACAGGAAACTGATTGAATGGAATATTCCTTTCTTATCTTGGTGTATTGGATAGTGTCCACGTTTTGCATCGGCAAAATATAACGACGGTTCAAGAGATAGGGTTCCAAGTCACAACTAAGCAGAGTTATCCTGTTTTGAAGGAAAATTTTGACAGTGGTTCCAAAATTGTACTGTCGAATCATTGGTACCTTAACCCTAAATATATATATATATATATATATATATATATATATATATATATATATATATATATATATATATATATATATATATGTATCAAATTGAAAGAATTTGACCAGATAATTCATTGTACAAAACACTTAGATAAGATGAGTCAAAAATTATTTAAAAAGTCAACAAGAAAAAACAATAAAATTAATGACTAGTTTTCCTGGCTATTATGCATTTTATATTATACAATTCAACAAAACTCTTGTGATTTCTTTCATGTTTAGCAGGGTTTAGTGGGTATGGGCAATTTGGGGACTTTTTGAGATTTTATAGGGGATGGTCTGTTGCGGGTGGGAAGGTAAGGTTTGGAGATGATGGAGCATAATTGGGGAACAGACAGGGTCTTGGTACCGAAACGAAGGCACATGAGATTGCTTCTCAAGGCCAATGTGGTGAGCTTAAACCTAACTAGAAGATAATGATATGGAACCTTCCTTTCACCGTTTATGATTCTAAGTGCTCGTTTTTGGACATTTTCAATC
Source organism: Artemia sp. Qi Xiang Cuo (assembly GCF_049724085.1). Lineage (NCBI taxonomy): Eukaryota > Metazoa > Arthropoda > Branchiopoda > Anostraca > Artemiidae > Artemia > Artemia sp. Qi Xiang Cuo. The sequence continues at coordinate 51,939,697 of NC_142810.1, forward strand.
TTAGAAATATGCTCTGAAGAAAGACCGAAATGCCACACTGGACAAGCATACTCCAGTATTGGCCGAATAAATGAACAATAAAATTGGAGAAGATTCTTAGGGGGCAAGAAAATTTTATCAAAAGTTTTAGAAGGGAAACTAAAGGGAAAGCTTGTTTGAGAATGGCGTGAACATGGGGATCTCACTCCAAGTCGGCAGTAATTGTCACCCCAAGTAGTTTAATGCATGTGACAGAGATTTTGGGAGGAATGTGGTTTTTGAAAGAAGGGGGTGATTTTAAAAAAAATACTGTCATAACTGAAGATTTATTAGCATTAACTTTCATCTTTGACAAACAAGCTTCCTGTTTGACGTCATCAAGTAATGTCATGATTGAACTTTTAGTATTTTGTTGACAAAACCTCTAGTGCAGACAGGTCATCCACATACTTCCATTGCTCTGTGTGGTCAGTCATGAATCTATTAATCATTATAAGGAAAGAAATGGAACCCATTAGGATTCTATGGGGGACTCCACAAAAGATGGGAAGGAGATAAGAATAAACATTTCTTTATTTAAGCTCTTGAGAACAATTTGTTCAAAAGGAGGCGTTTTTATCAAACTCTTTAACAACAGGTTTCTTCAAAAAAAGCTTCATTCTGAGGCAACTTTGGCAGGGTGTAAGTATTAAAGTTAATGCTGGGAGTTGGGAAAACCACCTAAAAGTGACATATTATCATCCGGGGTGTTGTAGGAAGGTATGTTGTAAGGCTTAAACTCACTACTCTGGGCCAAGTTTTGAGAGATACTAGTGAGATGGAGAGACTATTGAGATTACTGACTTCAAAACCGGTTTTGAGGTGGGAGGGGAAGTGACCCTTGCCCCAAGCAAGAACTTAAAAAGTTTTTAGCATCGTCAGAACTTGAACCTGCGTCCCGATGGACATAGGATTGCAAGTCCAGTGTTTCATCCAGTCGTGTAAGGATGAGCTTATACCTGTCCAATTTGAGTAAGATAAACAAAAAATGTCTCATAAATGTGGTATAACCGACCTGTCCATTGCTGTGGTAAACCCCCATGTTCAGTTTGCAAAGGTATTTGATGCTACAATACCTTTAATTGTTTTTTTTTCTTTCATTAATATTGCTATTTTATTGTTATTTCCGTAGTATTTATTGATTCTGTAGTTTTGACTATATGGTAAAGTTATGTTTTTGCAGTTTGTTGTTGTTCTTGTTTTCTGCTTTTTTCCTACTCCTTTTGCAATAGTTTGCTTGCTTGCTAATGCGTAATAAATGATATATGAAAATAAATAAATAAGGAGATGGTTCATTCGATTGGATATTAATTGTTTTGGTGCCCGTTTTAAGAGTCGAATGTGATAGTACTAAAATAAGGTAATTTTTGGAGAAGCTACACCTGTCGGTAGCACGGGCAGGATTGCCAGTGTAATTTGTTCTTTATTTGGTTCCAGCTAAGAACAAACTGCAGGCTTACTCCTATAATTGATATATTAATGCATAGATTATAGTAATCTAACAGGATCCAAATGATAAAATTAGCACCAATAACAGCTCCCCTGTATACCTTAGTATAGTAGTTCTCAAACTGTGGTACACGTACCCCTTGGGGGTACGTGGCCGGCCAACAAAAAAATAAAAAAGCCCTTTAACTCTAGGACTGGCAATTTCATTTGTATTTTAGCTATAGTTTACCTAGTACCAGTAACTGAGAAGGGGTACCTAAAATGTCTTGTGGGTAGAAAGGGGTACAGTGTCTAATTAAGTTTGAAAACCACTACCCTCGTATCTTGAATTGATCCTGCCAGTCTTTGATTCACAGTGATATAACCAATTAGGTGAGCTGTTTTACCATCGTGTGAATGCCATGTAAAATATATACCAAATATCGTTTTGGTTATAACTAGATTACTATACCTACAAAGTCGCAACTGTCTAAAACGCTTGCTAGCTTCCTCCCCTGCAAAAAAATTGTCTATCCCTACTTCAAACAACTTGCATTAAAGTTCCCCTTTCATCCACCTTAAGATTTTAACCTATGCACATTTATGTCTTTGTATATTCTTTCCAGATGAATGATCTGGTGTAAAGATTTAAGCCAGGGGGATCGGTTAAAAAAACGTTAGTTATTAGTTTTTCTATTCAAATATATTGAAATATTTATTTTTATTTTTAGCTACTACTTCTTCATGGTGCAAAAATTGATGCTTTGGACCGACATCTTAGAACACCGTTATTCATGGCGGTGTCAAAACGGCAAATCGATGCAGTCACATTTCTACTTGAAAGAAATGCAGACCCAAATTCTAAGACAAATAATGGTACTTTTTTTTCATGTCGAGCGTTAACTTAGAACTTTTAGGAGTGAATGAAAAGGGACTAACAATTGGGATGGTATTCTATCCAGTACTTGTATGATATACCCACTATCGCTCAAGTTGTTCATGCATTGATGTGCTGTAAACCGGTTTCTTTCGCTAGTTTCTTTCACCTTATCAGAGGCAACGCTGTAGCGTTGCCTATAGGAAAGTCCATACGGCTCCAATGTTTTATTATTATTATTTAAAAAAAAAAACTTTCCGAAAAATTAGTTTTTCAAAGAAAAGTAAAGGCCATTTTAAACTTAAGCTGAGGATATACAAATACCTGTTAAATTCAAACCCAACATGACCAGAAATTACTATTAAAGAATATATGAAACCCAAAACGAACAGATATTAAAAAATCAATCACAGCAAAAAACATTCAACAAGTATTAATGTAAATGAACAAATAGATCTTAAAGTGAGTAATGCTTAGATTGAATATCAAAATCAAGCTGGAAACCAAAACAAATAGTTTGCTATTAAAGAATAAATGAAAGTTAAAAAGAACAGAAATTAAATAAAGAAGAAATGCGAAAAACATACAATATATATTAATGTAAATGAATAAGTAAATCATAAAACGAGTGAAACTTAAAAAGAATATACAAATCAAGTTTGAATCGAATAAAAATAACTACAAACAAGAGTTTGGGTATCGCCTCACTGCAGAAGCCTAAAACCTACTGCATCATTGGCGTTTTACTGAAAACAATTCTTTGAAATTTTTTCACTTTTGTAACTTTAAGAAATCAAAAATTAATTAAGATTTTAGGGAATAAATATCAGCATATGTATATTAAACTGACAATGCACATTTCTTTTCAGTAAACTCATTTGAATTTTTTTTCAGCAAAGTACAAATTATGTTCTGGCTTTTAGAAAGCATAGGGGTTTTGAACCCTACTCATATTAATTTATGCTCGTTTTGAGTTTGACTCTAATATTTATTTTAATTTTTGTTCGTTTTGGGTTTCATTTATTTATTGATACCGATTTGGGGTAGTTGTATGCTTGGTAGATTATATGATAGTCCGGAAGCCAGGTGTTGAAAATGTGAATCATACTACGACGGAATGGGGCTGCTACGAGAATTAGCCTACCCTCCACCCCCTTAATTGACCATGTGAATTCAAAAATACCAATGGCACGTGCTTGCGAGTGGTGGAACACTACGAAACTTGACATTTTATTATATTTTGGTGTTTCATGCAAGAAAATGCATGTTCGACAAAGTTTGAGGTGCAGTTTCCCGCTCAAAAAGAAATGCCTAGAAGCCATAGAATGTTTTCATAACAAACTAACACGATTAGTTACAAAAAATGGCAGAGTTAAAAAAAAATGGCAAAACTATATGTGTCTTGAACAGTCTTGGAAAATATAAACAAAATCAAATTGAATATTAGATATATAATGATATTAATTGTTGAAAGATCCATCAGTTCAAGATTTTTTTTTCACTGTAATTTTTATTTTCATTTTCAATGCTGTAAGAACTGGAAAATAATAAATTTGTAATATACGAGTAATTCGTTTTCAGTGAAGCGCCAATGACGCAGAACGCTTTAGGTTTTTGCAGTTAAAGAAGGGGGCAGTATCCAAATTTTGTTTGTAGTGAAACTATATTTGTCTTGACCAATCTTGAAAAGAACTAAAAAATTAAACTGAATATTTGATACATAATGATATTAATTGCTAAAAGCTCATCAGTTCAAAATTTTACTGTAATTTTAATATTTATTTTCAATATTAAGTACAAAAGAAAACATTTGTAATGTAATTCGTTTTCAGTAAAGCGCCAATGACGCAGTAGGTTTTAGGCTTTTGCAGTGAGGTGATACCCAAACTCTTGTTTGTAGTTATTTTTATTCGATTCAAACTTGATTTGCATATTCTTTTTAAGTTTCACTCGTTTTAAGATTTATTTATTCATTTACATTAATATATATTGTATGTTTGTTTGCATTGATTGTTTATTTAATTTCTGTTCGTTTTAAGTTTCATTTATACTTTAATACTAAAATATTTGTTTTTGTTTTAAGCTTGATTTTCATATTCTATCTAAGCATTACTCGCTTTAAGATCTATTTATTCATTTGTATTATTATTTGTTGTATGTTTTTTGGTATGATTGTTTATTTAATTTCTGTTCGTCTTGGGTTTCATTTATTCTTTAATAGTAATTTCTGGTCGTTTTTAGTTTGAATTTTAACAGGTGTTTGTATCTCCTGAGTATAAGTTTAAAATTACCTTTACTTTTCTGTGAAAAACTTATTTTTTGGAAAGTTTTTTTTTAATTAATCGTGAGAAAAGATAAAGCGAAGTGACAGAATAGATGGGAAGTATGTGGTTTGGGCTATATATTTGCAGATTATGTGTAGTCAGAAAATAATCCTTATTTCATAACATGTAGAATAATTGTAGCTAACACATTTTGCATGCATACCCGCTGTACTTAAATCAACCTCCCCCCCCCCCTAATGTGCAAATTCATAGCCCAATTTTTTTTATAAAATATTATATTTTATCATACTTATGGATATTTTATTAGGATTAACCTAACTTCACTTCTTGAGGGGTAGTGGGTATATTATACAAGTGCCTTCTATCCTTTTTCCTTTAATTTTTTTACCTAATTTTGGCCTGTTCATAATCTACTTAGACACTGTCAAACTGATTTAAAAATACTACACAAATTATTCATTTGAGGCAGCATTGAAGCAAATAAATTATACCTTGTGTATAATTATATATATATATATATATATATATATATATATATATATATATATATATATATATATATATATATATATATATATATATATATATATATATATATATATATATATATATGTGTGTGTGTGTGTGTATATATTACTATATATATATATATATATATATATATATATATATATATATATATATATATATATATATATATATATATATATATATATATATATATATATATATATATATATATATATATATATATATATATATATATATATATATATATATATATATATATATATTCTTTTGGCTCTCATCAGTTATGGTCATGGGTGTTCAGTCCTAACAAAAAAGGGCACGATTCTTGGGCTCTTGCACTTATAGCTTGACATAATCTTCCTCCAATCGCTACTGTCGGGAAGCTGGGTCTTCTGCCTCGCAAATGTGCTTGTGTAATGAAGTTTTTTTGTCTCCTCCCTCCACTCGCTCAGGGTTATAGTCCCTCTCTTTCTGAGCAGATCAAAAACATCATCTTTTATATGAATGATATTGAACACAGTTTGATGATCTTATATTTTTCATGATCTTAAAGAATTTGCTTTAAATGCCATTTTTTTTTTTGTTAGTTCAGTCTTAAGTATTGTAATAAAAGCAGTGAACTCTAACAAACTATAAGTGGACTGTAGATGAAGCGAACCGTAGTTACAAGTAACCTAAGTTAGCCTACAACAAACTTAAATATTTTCTCCTATGGTTCCGACTTCATCTATAGTTTCCGCTACTACCCCTTCTACACGATGTTTCCGGAAAGAAAATAGTTATGATCTGTAAGGGGTAATTCGCTTTTTGCCAAGGCAGCACTAGTGCTTTAACTGATTCCATTTTAACTTTATATAAACAATAACTTTGAACATGCAACTCAGAATTGATCAAAAACTGAAAATATTATGTAAATTCCGGTAACAATAAGAGTTTATTCTCAGGTATTACTGATGATAAATAGCAGTTCAAGTATGAATAAATTCTTGTTTTAGCAGTGAAAAAAAAATCCAAAAATACCGTATATTTCAATCACATATACAGTGACCGTAGACAGCGGATTTTGATGTACTTTCTCATTTGCACTCATTAAATAAATAACACAATAGCAGCACAATAGCACAATAGCAGCACAATAGCACAAAGCACAATAGCAGCAATTCAAAATTCGGATTATTGATATCTCTGCAAAGCTGTAATTCCCATAAAGGGTCTGGTGATATATCAAGTATGTAAAATAGGCTTATATATAAAAAGATTATTTTTTATATAGGGATAGGAATAACTTTCGCAACAAATATCTTAGTTAGAGCAGGCAGCATTCAGGGTGTTAAAGTAATTTGGAAGATAATTTATCTAAAACATACAAATTAAACCCTCTGGCTCAGAAAAAAAACAACTGAAAGTTGAGCAGATATTATATCATGACCCATTGTAATTTTTCTTTTCAGCTTTGGCCCGAAAATTTATTTTTATGCATAACTTCTTCCCTTTTTTCTCCAGAAAATAAATAGTGTTTGATTTCATGTTTTTTTATGTATTTATTCAGTTATATTATTAAGCTCATTAAAAATCAGTTTTTTGTTTGGTTTGTTGATGTTTGTTTCGATGTTTGATGTTTGATTTCGTTTATTTAAAATCAGTTGTTTTGTTTCGTTTGTTGATGTATTTCAATTTTGAACTTTATATACTCCTCGATTTTGAGGGAAATAAATAAATTAATAGTTATCTTTCCGAAAGTATACTCCCTTTACTTCTTAACATTACTATTATTATTCCTAGACTTCCCTATAATCATTGATTTACGCAAGTCTACGCTTTGTGGGGGGGGGAGGGGCATCAGGAAATTTTTCTTCATGGTATAAAAAAAAAACAGCATTAAAATGCATCTTTAGATCGCCATTATATTGTAAAGAGCAGTCCTTTACGCCAATCACGAATAAGTAAATCCATTCCACTATCCTTTCTTTGCAAAAATGAGCGAAATCGTTATTGTTAGAACCTATTATTTACTGAAACAGTTTATAGTTGACTGACGAGGGCGTATTCAGAATTTCGGGGGTGAGTATTTTCTTGAGGAGTGTTGTACAAAAAAAGATTCAAAATGCATCAAAAAATTTGTTTTATAATATTTTTTTTTACGTTTTTACAATTCGGAAAAAAATTAGAGGGAAGTGTTCAACCCCGGTAGGCCCACCCCCGGATACAACCTTGCTGACTGATTATTAACTGATTGCAACAAATTATTATTCGTGACGGTTGTAATTAGAGTGTGTGGAATTGATTATAATTACCAGGTATTATTATTGATAATATTTTCCTCTGTTGCTTTTAGGCGAGACTCTTTTTACTGAGGCCGCAAGAAGGGTTGACGTAGCTACCCTAAAGATCCTGGTAGAGCGTGGAGCACCTATACCTAGTCAACACAAAATATTTGAACTGCTTCAAAATGCAATTATGAAAAACTCCTTTGACATAGTTACTTTTCTGGTGTCTTTTGTAGATTTGAAGAAAACAAAAGAAGTGGCTCCAGAAGTGGCTCCATTTGCTTATTCCTTGTATAATCTCAATCTTGACATAGCAAAGTTCCTTTTACATAATGGTGAGTTATTTCAGTCTCTTAAATAGTCTCTACCCCTCCGGTACACTTCTGAAGAATGAACCTACACTTCTGGAGTAGTGTTCTACCCCTCCAGGGCAGAGGCAGAATTTTATATGGGGCAGGAAGCAACTGTTCCTCCCAGACATCGGTTCGCCCCCCTCCCAGACCTGAGTTTGCGCCCCCCCCCAGCTGAAATTTAGTTTCTTCAAAAACCTTGTCAAAACTAATATAAGCCTGCATAATTCAAGCATTAACAGAAACGGATAAGTTTTCTTTCAAGGCCGTACCCAGGAATTTCTTTTTTCAGAGGGGGTTTTACTAAAAAAAAAAAAAAATGGGGGGGGGGGGTTACACAAGAAAATCTAAAAAAAACGCATACAAAATTTGTTTATATCCGTTTTTGTTACGTTTTTTACGTGTCAGACAAACATTTCGGGGGGGGGGGGTTCAAACCGGGTAACCCCCCTGGATACGGCCCTGTTTTCTTTAGTATATATTTACCTTTATAGTACTATAAAGTATCTTTATAGTACTTTCATGGTACCAAATGGCTCATTTTTCAGTTTTTAGTGTCTTTTTTACTTGATTTGGGAAAATTGACTCCAACTTTGCTTTTGCTTATGCATTGTTCCCTTTGCTTTGCTTTCCCTTTTGCTTATGCATTGATCCGTTTTACTTATGACGAATGATTTTAAGCTAGGTATAGCAAGGTACTTCCTTCAGAAGACTGAGTTAGTGTTTTTATATGCTTCAAAATGTTTACTAAATAAATAAATGAGAATATATATATATATATATATATATATATATATATATATAAACAAATTGAAAATAAATAAAAGTGAATTACTAATGACAGCTGTATTGCTGAATGTGTGGCAAAGGCTGAATCTTGAGTCGCCAATCTTAGTTTTTAAAATGTATTTTTTTTTTTTTTTTAATAAATGAAGTGAATATAAACTATTTGAATGTTTTAAAGTTTGAACAATCGAATAATTCATTTAGCAAATACAAAACAGTTTAAGTAAGAGAATGCAGAAATATGATAGCCCAATATGAGAAAATAGCCTCCATTTTGATATATTTTTGAATATCCTCAATTAAACGTATGAGGCTCAAACTTGGGATCCCCTATAGACTTTCTTCAATATTTTCATAAAATTGTTTGTTTTAGGAGAGGGGGGGGGGTCTTGAAATTTTGTCGCCCAAAGATTTTAATCTGGCCCTAGGTTCAATTAAGATGTGCTTATTATGTGGGTAATCGCATTTAAATTTACACTTTTCATCTCTTAAATTTACACATTATTTCTTCCAAAAAAAAGAAAAAAAAATAAGGTACCTTTTTTACCTCGATTAGTCTCCTAATACGACTCATAACTAGTTGAATCCTGAATATTTGACTTCAACAACGTTAACCTTCTTTTTGTCTTCTATTGTCTTCTTTTTTCTCCCTCTTCAGCCATTGAACATTCCTTTACTACTTTCATTGGGGTTTGCCGTCCCATCAGTGACACAAGCCTTTTTTCTCTTGGATCACGGCTGACCAGTGAAAGTTGGTCAGACCTTTATAATTCTAAGAACCTTGATGACAAAATTTTGATTTTTCACAAAAAAAACTAATTGATTCCTACTCATTATGTTTCCCAGAAAAAAAAAATCAGAAAATGCTACAGTGATAAACCTTACATAACAATCACATAAAAAGGTTAATCCGCACGAAAATAAGCTTATTTAACAGGGGTAATTTAGCTGAAGCAAATAAGTTAAGAAATGAATTATAAAGTCAAATTAGAAAAGCTGCCCGAGCCTAATATAAAAATAAAATTATATACTTTCGCCATGATAAACCAAAGAACTGGTACTCTGAAATCAAAAAACTTACCAGCAAGAGTTAAGAAACATCTAAATTTTTATATAAATGAACCTCCAAAGACCACAGCTAATGACCTCAATAAGTTTCTGGCTTCTATTGTCCAGGGTATCTTACGCATTTCCAGATATTCCTGATCCTTTTTCACTCCCACATATTTCTCCACTTGATGTTGTAAAAAAAATTGAAAACTAAAACGATCAAGCATTTGCCCTTTAGATATTCCTGTTCCTCTGACTAAAGCTTTCAGTGATCACCTCGCAAAACCCCTAGCTACCCTGTTTAATGAAATTACCAAATCTGGACAGGTCCATCAATATTGGAAGCAAGGCTTTATTACCCCAATCGAAAATAAAATGGGAAGCCTGGCTTTGATGGCATTCATCCTATTACCCTCACCTCAATTTTTTTAAAATTGTATGAAAGTTTTCTCGCAGACTGGCTCAAGAGAAAAGTCTTCACCCTTATTGATCTTAGACAGTTTGGTAATCACATATCCACGTCAACCTCTCATTACCTGATCCATCATGTTGATACCAAGGGTAAATTACTTGAAAACCCTAACACTTGGCTTAATCTGATTTCTATTGATCTTCAAAAAGCTTTCAATTTGATTAACCAAAATTTACTCACAGATAAACTTTTAAAGGAATTCCACCTTGCAATTGTCCTTGCTAAGCCTGTTGCCTCTTTTCTCTCTAATAAATCTCAAGTAGTAAAATATCTAAATTGTTTCTCAGATCATCTCTTCATATTTAATGACATTCCTCTGGGGACTATTCTATGCCCTCTCCTTTTTTCTCTTATGATTAACAGCCTTTCAACCCTTTATGGCAATAGGTGGAAATTTGTCGATGACTTGACAGTTTTAGAGATATGTTATAAAAACATGTTTAGCAACCCAATGGGCATACTCCAAGATATTGCCTGTGAGGCCTCTTCCCTTGACATGACAGTTAACCCTTCTAAATCCGCAATAGTCTCAGTAAGTTTCCTTAAATCCCCTCCCCTTTTTCTTCCTCCTATTCCTCCTGAAACCTCTGTCACATCTCTTAAACTCCTTGGGGTTACAATTTCTTCCAATTTGAAATGGGATGCCCATTTAAATAATATCCTACGACAAGCAAACTCCTCGCTTTCCCTCCTTAAACTTTTAAATAAATTCAGTTGCCCCCAATCACATTTACTACAGGTATACATTTCTTTTGTGCGTCCCATATTAGAGTATGTTTGTCCTGTGTGACACCCTGGCCTCTCAACTGAAGCAACACAAAAAACTGAAAATGTCCAAAAGAGAGCTCTAAGAATTATTTTTAAAGAGGGCAAGATACCATATTTGCATTTGTTAAATATTTCAAAACCCCAAAGCCTCAAGAGACGAAGAAATAGTTTGTGCCTCTGTTTTGCAAAAAATGCCATAACAAACCCTCAGCCGGCAAGTATTTTCCCCAAACGTCACTCCCCATCCAGATTACGGCCGCCTCGAGCTATTTCTGAGCCCATCCCTGTTTTGTCCCCCATTCGCTGCGTTACTTCGAGATACGAAAGAACTTTTGTCCCCTTTATTACAGAAAAATGAATAAAATGTCCCAATAGTTTCTTTTTCCCCCTTTTTTTCCCACGCTCCTTCTTGACCAGTTTTTATTTTTAACTCTTTTATTGACTTACTGTAGTTGGATTATTGACACTTTCTTAGTGTCCCTTTTAATTTATATGCATTTATGTCTCGGTCTTTTTTTTGTGTATATTCGCTTATTCCCCCCCCCCCCTTCCTTTTTTTATGTCCGTTCTAATTCTTTTTCCGATTCGTATTTGTGTAAGTTTAGTTTGACCAGTTTTTATCTTTTTAACTTTTTAATTGACTTTCTACAGTTTTAATTATTGACTGGTAAATGATTGTTCATAATGATTTTTCTATTTCTTTGTTGTTTTTTGCATTTTTGCCAGTTTTAGTGCAACCATTTATAATGTCGACTCCGAAGTCCGAATTCGGCCCTGTGTGGGCTTGTGATAGTGATCTTTTTGAAATAAATATCTTATCTTAACCTACTCAAGGCCATATCCAGGATTTTTTTCGGGGGGGGGGGGGTATATGAAAATATTTTTTTGGGGGGTGGGAGGGTTTACAAATAAAAAACTTTTAAAAACGCATAAAAAAATTGTTTATATTCATTTTTGTTACATTTTTATGAATCGGACAAATATTTTTTTTGGGGGGGGGGGTCAAACCCCAGCCCCCCTACTTTTAAAGTAGACTTTAAGTTACAGTAGTATAATACATGGAGTAACAGATAGAAATTCAATGCCAATTTGGAATAAAAGGCAATAGGATATATTTACAGAGTAACACGTAAAAAACAGAAATAATCAAAATATTAAAACAAAAAAGTCATGTTTTTAAGTGATGAATCTAGTGAAAATATGTGGTTTTATTTATCGTTTGGGCTTTTGAACTTTGAAGTTTATAGGCTTTTTTTTTTTTTTTTTTTTTTTTTTTTTTTTTTTTTTTTTTTAATCAGCGTTAGGGTATTGTGGCCAAATCAGGTTTAAAATCGAACATTTTCTTGAACTAGAAGACTTTTCGATTTTTATTTTTTTTATTTAACTTTTTTTTTTTTTTTACTTTGAACCTTATTTTCTAGGCTTTGCTTATAACTTTCGCTTAAAGCATGTGCTAGTTTTTCGTTAATATTTCTAGGTTCGAGTGTCCAAGAAACCCATCCATTTACCAATGAGAGTGTTCTTCATTTAGCATTAAAAAAAATTATTGATCGGCAGTATAATGTTATTCCCCCTCCAGCTGATGTTATGATGTTATCTCCTCCAGTTCCTCCGCTGTTTATTGACGTGCTGCAGCTACTCTATGAATATGACTTTAACTTCTCCACTCGATGTCATTCTTGGCATTCAGGAGCTGAAGGAGCGGAGGTTAGTTACTAATCAGAATCACTAGAATTACTTAATGTTTAAAGCTAACTCATCTTATCACTGTTATGAGACTAGAAATGCGAATGACCTTGCATCTGAGCTCCGGAATACTCAACGTGTTGCGTTTCTGCCTCGTTTTGCGGGACCGGGAGTGTGGAGTTCCCTCCTGGATGCTATTAGTCATGCTGATAATATAGGCCAGGTCAAGATCAGATTGAAGCGCTACCTTTTGGGTTATAATTTGAATGATTAGAATTTTGAATTTGAATATTGCTTGGTTCGACAATTGTTTGGATAGATAGTGGTCGCATTTTTGTGAAATTACCCAGCCAAAGCGCACGGAGTTGGCTCTATAGCCTAGCTGATACTTATTGATTTTGTCATAGTTGATTTAGTTTTTTTTTTTTTTTTTTTTTGAGTGGATTTTTTAAGGATGATATGTGATATTTCACACTTGGGATTTTTAGAGTGTAATCCTTTTAGAGTAGGAGATGTTCTTTATGTTGATTTAGTTCAAATGCTGATTTTTCCCCATGAAAAGATAGTTTTTATGTGGATGTAGAGCTTTATAATAATGGATTTGCAGCAATAGCAAACAAACCTTCGGGTTTTTGTAGATGGCTGCTGTAAATTTGTTTGTATTTTTATGCTAAATAAATTAATTTGAATTTGTCACTAGTGGAGTCTGAATCCGAGTCGAACTCTGTAGAAGGGAACTCGATTTATAGTGCCGAGTATCATTATCTAAGTAGAAGTCTAAGTAATATCATGTAATAGCAAATATATAAAAGTTCAGATATATATATATAAAAGTAATAACAAATATATATATATAACAAAAATATATAAAAGTAATAACAAATAAAAGTTCAAAAATTTGAAAAAAGTAATATCGTAATTTTTGTTTGGTGAATGGATAGGTTTGAATCTAAAAAATCTAGTTATATAAGTATATTGTTATTTTGGTGCAAGTTACTACCAGGGGCAGTAACTTCGATGGGCTTCCTCGACATAACCGTGCTTCTGAAGTAATGTTTCGATTTTGTTTCTTCGCCATCGAGTAAACGATGTAGTTGTCAACCCATCGAAACTTGATGAAGGGTTCCTTACACGGTATAAAAGGGTCGGCTTTCCCGTGAAACCAACTTCAGTATTTACTGAAATTCAATAAACTTTGATAATGTCGTAAATGCTCCATAAGAGCCAATTCTGTGTCACTTTGTTTCGTATCAAGGATTTTTTTTATACGAAAAGGATTTTTTCGGGGGGGGGGGGGTAAAAAACTTCAAAAAACGCATACAAAATTTGTTTATGTTCATCTTTGTTACGTTTTTACGAGTCGGACTAAAATTTTGGGGGGGGGGGGTTCAAACCCCCCTATTCTCCCCTCATGGACATGACCTTGGCCTCAAATGCTGTCAGAAACCAGTATATTACACCTAGCACAAGTATTTAACCCCTGTTTAGAACTTGCTGTACGATTCTTGGTTACAAGTCAATATGTTTCGGAACTGGAAACAGGCCTATTTACCCTTGTTAATTTATGCAATTCGTTTTAGAAAGTGGCTGTACAAACCCATAAAATGGCTTATTGAAGATAAACATTAGCATGAAAACATAATTTAAAGTATGAATTAATTAATTAATTAGGGGATACCACCAGATGGCTAACTTAACAGTGTATATATATACAAATCTTTAAATTAGCCAACCAGCCAACCAGTATTTTAAGCCTAGGAGTCCAGCTGGACAAAAGGAAACATATTAAGAAAACAATTCTTATTCCATAAAATGTAGAATAATGCTAGTTAACACATTTTGCAGGGGGAGAGCCTTTATCTTCACTTCTTTCCTTGTTTTCCCATTTTTTTCTAAGAAATTCATGAATTTCTTAGAGCTATATAGTCACAGAATATATACCCCCACCCCCCTAATGTGTAAATATATACCTAGAATTGCATCCTCAATCTAAATATAACATACATTTGCATCACAAATGAACTTTACTCCCATATTAGCCATCTGGTGGATGTCCATTAATTAGCACTGGCAGGAAGTAGTTGCATATCCCCACAAAAGCACTTTCTGAAGACGTTGCATAATTTAAGACGTTAAATCATAACGGTAAGAAAGTGGAGAAAGCATTAAAATATGAACTAAGCAGGTGTGAAGTGGAGGCCATGGATAAAATTGCCGAGGATCTGGAAGATGCAGCTAGATGGCATAATAGTAAAATATTGTTGGGAGGGAGTAGTCAATCCAGACTTGGCCCAGTTAAAGATAGGAATGGGGCAACAATTAGCGATAAGGAAAAAACTAAAGAGAGATGGGCCGAACATTTTGAGAATTTGCTTAACCGAGATAGAGTTGCGGGAAAAGATATAGAGGAAAATGAAAAAGTTTGTGATACCTTGGATGTGAAGGAAGATTTGTTTTGTGAGGAAGAATTAGCAACAGTTCTAATAGGATTAAAAAATAATAAGGCCCCAGGTGCTGATAGGGTGGTAAATGAGTTTCTTAAATATGGTGGCTCTGAGGTTAGAAATCAGTTACTGAAGATTATGAATATGATTTTTGAAAAAGGGGAAGTACCTAACGATTTTAAGAAAACGTTAATTAAGCCACTTTATAAGAAAGGTGATAAAAGTGAGTGTGGTAATTATAGAGGCGTTAGTCTGGTCTCTGTAGGTAGCAAATTACTTAGTAATATGATACTTTTTAGACTGAGAGATGCCGTAGACAAAGTTTTAAGAGAAGAATAGTGCGGTTTTAGAAAAGATAGAGGATATGTCGACCAAATTTTCATTCTTAGGCTAATAATTGAGAAGTGCCTGAGTTTTCAAACACCATTGGTCTTCAGTGTTATAGATTATGAGCAAGCGTTCGATTCAGTTGATAGAAGATGTATAGTATACCTTGTATGGTATACCAGACAAATACATTAAAGTGATTAGTGCTATTTCGAGAATAACACTGCTGCGGTTAAGGTAGGAAATGAGGTTAGCAGCTGGTTTTGTATTAAATCAGGACTTAAGCATGGTTGTGTTCTATCCTCCTTTATATGGATTATGTTTATGGAATTTGTCTTCAGGAGCACGTGAAAGGCGATGGGAGACCATTGAATCATATGTGCAGAGAAAGTTCTCCTGAACCTAGATTATGCTTACGATTTACACTCCGCTGATGAAAGTGTTAGCAAAATGAAGGACCTTTTAGATGTTTTGCGAATTCATGGTGCTAGAATAGGTTTGAAAACCAATGTTAAGAAGACTAAGTCACTAAGACTAGGAAAAGGTAAAGATGAAAAGGTGACGTTGGGTAATGAAAAGATTGATCAGGTGGGCAGCTTCACTTACCTTGGTAGTATTATTAGTAAAGATGGTGGGAGAAGTCAAGGTGTTAAAAGTAGAATAGTCAAGGCTCAGGGTGTTTTTTCACAGTTAAAAAAAAATTGGAAGAATAGAAAGATAAGTCTCCAAACCAAGATTAGAATATTAGAAGCTGCAGTGATGACAGTGGTCAAATATGGTTCTGAAGCATGGACGCTCCGAAAAGCGGATGAAGATTTGCTAGATGTTTTCCAGAGAAATTGCTTAAGGATTGTTCTTGGTACCCGGCTGACTGACCCTATTTTAAACAATAGGCTATACGAAAAATGTGGTTCAATACCGCTCTCTAGAGCTATAATGAAAAAAAAAGGTTGAGCTGGCTAGGGCACGTTGTGCGGATGAAGGATGACAGATCGCCGAAGATTGTTCTTTTCGGCCAACCGTCTAGGGTTAAACGGAAAGCAGGTCGTCCTCGACTGGGGTGGGAGGACGTCATAAAGAAAAATTTAAAGGAAATGAGAACTTCGTGGGCGGGTGTAAAAAGGGACGCTTGGAGTAGATTGGGGTGGAGGAGGAGCGTGCGTATCTGTGTTGGCCTCAGATGGCTTGGTGCTGCGGTGAGTTGTTAGTAGTAGTAGTAGTTAAGCATATAGACGCTATAAGCATATAAGATGTTAAGCATAACGCTTCAGGAAGTGACTTTGCACCCTCGTTATAATGTCTGCTGAAGTTTTGCTAAAGAAGACGTTAAGTTAGCCGAAATGTTTCAGGGGATGAATCGTACATATTCTTAAAAATATTTGCGGAAGATATTGTTGGGAAGACTGATTACTGTGCAATCAGTAATCCCGGATTACTGAATACTAGTAATCTCGGAGATTACTATGGCGAAAGATTAATATCCCGTTAATCAACTTTTGCCTCAGAGAGTCCTCGGTGATTTTTTGCTTCAGGTGGCCAGTAGAGTCAGTTGCGTAGAATCAGGTAACTAAAAACACCCCAATATTTTGTACACGGTTGTCTACATATTTCTCGAGTAAAGCCGTAATCTGCTAAATATATTCTGATACCACGCTGGCTGTAGGCTACAGTATAATAATTTACAATATAATGTAATTTTTATTGGAAAACCCGAGGGCCATATAAACAAAGATGTTGTTATGTGCAATTTATTGTTATTATATACATACTTTGTATGTGATATTTATTTATTATTTTATATTTTACGTTATATTATTTTACATTTTTTCTTACATTTCTTTATATATATCTTATCTATAATATTTGTATATATTTAGCATGTATTTTAGCACATATTTACATGTATTCTTTATTTATTATTATTATATATATATATATATATATATATATATATATATATATATATATATATATATATATATATATATATATATATATATATATATATATATATATATATATATTTCTTTATTACATACACCACCTGGTGTATGCCAGAGAGGTTAACAGGGTTGCCCTGTTGGGTCTCTCAGGCCATAACTGACGGTCCTAAGTCCGCAAAGTGGGGAGGGCTGGTCGACAGGCTAATAACCTGTCACCAAAAAAAAAAAAAGAAAAAAAAATTATTACCGAATCAATGACGAATGGCCTCGGAACTTTGACTGATCTTGAGATACTGAACCCTGAACGCCCCTGGACACCATTTTCGACTACGAAGGATGCTTTCCGAATTGGATTTTGGAATGTTAGAGAGATTAACCCCGATACTCAGCCGGGTCAGATAAATAATGTAACGAGAATTCTTGATAATTGTCGGATAGATGTGGCTGCCCTATCTGAAACACGAATTTCACAGTTTGGGAACCTTGAGAGCGAGAATTATCATTTGCTTTATTCTGGGAAAGAGCCTATTAAAGCAGCCGGAGTGACGCTGGCTTTAAGTGGTACAGCAAAGAAACGCTTTCTTGATTGGGAACCAATCAACGATCGTATCCTGAGAGCGCGTTTTGCGACTACCCAGGCAAAAATGACGATTATAGCAGTGTATGCTCTGGGAAAGAGCCTATTATTCTGGGAAAGAGCCTATTAAAGCGGCCGGAGTGGCACTGGCTTTAAGTGGTGCAGCAAAGAACCAATCAATGAACGCGAGAGCGCTCATTGATGATTATATGAGCGCTCACTGAGAGCGCGTTTTGCGCCTACCCAGGCAAAAATGACGTTTATATTATATATGACGTTATAAATGACGTTTGTATGCTCCAACAAATTTGACTTTGAATTGAAAGTCAAGTATTTTGCAGTAGGCATCAAGGCATGGCTAATTGTAGGAAAAACGCCAAAACAGATAGTCCGAGTAATTGAGAGGCAAAAATGTTTAAATGGTAAAGTGACTCTGATAAAGACACTTTCTATCAGTCGCTTAGTGATGTCACAAATAAAGTTCATAGCCAGGATATATTGGTTGTATGTAGTGATTTTAACACGAAAGTGGGCTGCGACCAGGACTTTGCGCCAACGTTGATTAGTTCGTGTGGAGTTGGTAAAATCAGTGAAAATGGCGTGCGACTGATTGATTATTGGGTCACTAATGTCATGATTGTAGGAGGTACATGGTACCCCTATAAGACTCCACAAATACACGTGTAATTCACCCGATGGTACCACTCGAAACCAGATCGACCATATACTCGTCAGCATGCGCAGAAGAAGGTCCCAGAGCTTACCGCGGAGCCGATTGCTTCTCTGACCATAAAATAATTATAGCCAAGTGCAAATTTAAGTTGAAGCTTGTGAAGAAAGTGTCAGTTACAGTCAAGAAATCTGATATCCATAAGCTCCATGATAAGACTATTCGTGAAAAATATAATCTTGCGCTAAAAAAAAAGTTCGCAGCTTTGAGCCTCGATGAGTCCGACGAAGCAAGTTCATATTTTTTTTTTTTTTTTGAAATGACTATCGGACTGCCTCAAAAGCTTTTGGATATAAGAAACGAAAGAAGGAAGAGTGGATTAATGAAGAAACTTGGCAGCTGATTCAGGAAAGAACAAATCTGAAAGCTCTTCTCACCTAGTCATTCATCTAGTCAGCTTAGCGATAGACAATACTGTGATAGTTAAAAAAAAAACAAAAACAGTATAAATGTGCCCATAAGTGAGTGAAAACGTCTGCTAGGAATGACAAGAGAACATATGTTGAAAAAATAGCAGCTGGGGCAGAAAGAGCAGTCAGTAGGGCTGGTAGTAAAACTGTCTATATGCTTCCTAAGAAGCTTTTCGGCGCGCAATCGAACCCTTGTCCTTCATAGAGGATAAAAGTGGGCAGCTACTTACCAATCAGGTAGATGTCCAGAATCGTTGGAGTAAATATTTCTTGGATTTCTGAACCAGCCAATACCCCATGAGCCACTGTTGGTCCCCCGACATGCCCCTATTTAACTTGGATGTGTATTCGGGCCCCATCCTCTTTCAGGAAGTCGTGATAGCTCTAAGGTCGCTAAAAATTGGTAAAGCAGCTCGATGTGAAGGAGTCCCTCCAGAGCTGTAGAAATATGGGAGAAAAGCTATCGCTGGCCCACTATTTAAGCTGCTTAGTAAAGTGTGGGACGACGAGGCTGTCCCTACCGACTGGAATAAAGACATTATCGTGAAACTCTACAAGAAAGGTCGAAAGACATCGTGTGATAGCTGGAGAGGTATCACACTCCAGACAGTCGGAAGTAAAGTTCTATGTCAGATTATGAGTAAAATTCAGACTCAAGTGGACTTGATTTTAAGGGATGAGCAACATGGTTTCCGCCCAAATCGTTCTTGCTGGGACCTGATGTTTTGCTTACGTGTTCTACTGGAGGAATCAAACGAATAGCAAGTGCAGATTATTTTAGTGTTTATAGACTTTTTGAAAGCATTTGACTCTGTGCACCAAGAGGCAATGTGGCAAATTCTCCTAGCGTATGGAATTACTCCGACAATTGTCAGTATGATCAAAGCCCTGTATGTTGCATAGGTTTTTACAGTCCAGACGGAGAATGGGCTGTCAGAGTGGTTCCCTGTCGAGTCCGGTGTACGTCAAGGAAGTTTACTATCTCTAATATTTTTCGTATTACTTATAGATTTTGTGCTTCGAGCTTGCCACTTTAGAGGAGGCACACAACTAAGCCCCGAGCTCCAAATACACGACTGTGTTTTTGCTGACGATATCGCTCTCGCGGCTCACTGCCAAGAGGACATTCAACATAATTGAATGAGCTGCATCTATGGGCCTGAAGATTAATGTTGATAAAATGAAAAGTATGTCAAACGGAGTTGTGACGACTATTACAGCTGGCATTCGTTACGAAGGCACTGATATAGAAGAGGTCAGAGAATTTAAGTACCTCGGTAGTACGATGACCTAAGTTGGGAATTGTAATAGAGAAATCATGCTACACATAGTGTATGCAGGTGGATCATTTTCTCAGCTGAAGAGTATTGGAAGACGTAGAAATTACTCTCAGAAGTTGAAATTGCAATTGTTTAGGATTAATGTACTCTCTGTACTTTTGTGTGGATGCGAGTCTTGGAGCCTTTCAAAGAATGCTGAGAAAAGACTATTTGGCTTCGAGAATAATTACCTGCATAGAATCCTTTCGGTACATTGGATTGACAGAATAACGAATGCCCAAATGGGGGTTGATACCGAACAACCACTTGTAAGGGACGAGATCAGAATGATAAGATGGAAGTACTGGGGGTATATGACCCGGATGAGCGAAGGACGCCTCCCAAATGATGTCTGGTGTTGAACCCCACCCGCCACTCGAAGGAGTGGAAGACAATGCAGCACACTTGGTCGATCCCTCGATAAAGAGGCGACGAGTATCCGAACCACTCTGAATGAACTTTGGTCTTTGGCACAAGATCGGCCAAGCTGGAGGCCAACCGTCGCTGCCCAATAAGCCCCCAGGCGTAGGAGGATCTAAGTCTATATGTTTACATTTTATATTACATATATTTTATATATATTATTATATACATATATGTTATATATCATAAAGTTGTTATTATATACATTGAATCACAAACGCATTAAATCGGAACCAAGCACTAATTCGAAAGTACTTCTAATTGCGCTGTTTGCACCTCACCTTCAACGCCTTCAACACAAAATTCCTTACCATAACAATCGTGTGTGGAGTTATTGATTTAAGAATGCCAAGAAGTAGCTTATCAAAAATTCCCTCCAGCCAATTGACCCTAATTTGGGATAGCTTGTTGCATCTCCTGAGTAGAAGGGCCTTAATGAGTCCCACGAGAACAATACCCCTTCGAATCCCGATCCGGACACTTTTTAAAAAACTCCCACGAGAACCACGTGGTTAATGGTCCTAATATGGGCATAGAGTCATTAGGGAGAACACGTGGTTAATGGGGTCAATGACCTAAATTTCCAAGGTTGTCAACAACAACAACATCGACCTTGACATTCGCTGAGAGCGTGCACTTACAACAACAACAACATCGACCTTGGAACACCTGCGCTGTCGACCTCAATTCACCTATCGTGAATCAATAAGTCCCCTTAGAAACAACAAATTAATTTCCCCTTTCTTGACAGATCAATCAACCAATGGCATCATCTGTCAGACTTGAAAAATTTTCGCATAGAAACGATTCTCCAGGAATATATCCAAGTCATTAATGTCATTGCCTCGAAAACAACTCTTTTGGTTGAACTCCAAAGGATATTAATAGCCAAAGGCCATGGAAACAATTCTCCAAGAAACATCTTAGCGATGAATTGTTTTAGCACGGGAATCAGGTTTCTTATTAATTTGAAATGCATTAGCGCAGAGATGCCAAAAACAAAAGGAACACGTTGAATTACGTTTAGGGATTATTTGGGCGAAACTGTCTTAGACAGGTTATGGAACTATTTCGGCGAAACAGTTAGAGACAGTTTAAAAGATGATTTTTGAAGAGATTTTAGAAGAGAATTTAATGGTGAAACTCTGTGGTCGTTATAATACACAAGTTCCATTTGAACAGTGTTGTGAGGTCCTCTAACCCAACCCCAAAGGGTTCCAATCCTCCTACCCCAACCCCGAAGGAAGCCCCCGGTCCTCAAAGGCCCACCAAGCTCCCAAAGGTCCACCGGCGCCCCCACAGGCCCACCCAGACCCACAAAGGCCATCCCCGGGCCCCCCAAAGGCCCATTGAGCTCTCAAAGGACCAACGGGGTCCCAAAGGCCCTCCCCCGGTCCCCAAATGTCCCCCAGGCCCCCAACTGTCCACCCAGACCCCCAAAGGCCATCCTCGGGCCCCCCGAAGGCCCATCGAGCTCCCAAAGGACCAACGGGGTCCCAAAGGCCCTCCACCGGTCCCCAAAGGTCCCCCAGGCCCCCAACTGCCCCCCGGACCCCCAAAGGCCCTCCCTGTGCCCCAAAGGCCCCCGCACCCCCAAAGGCCCTCCCTGTTCCCCAACGGCCCTCGCTAGGCCCCACAGGCCCTCACGAGGCCCCAACGACCATCCCCCGGCCCCCAAAGTTCCCTTGGACCAGAGAAGCACTACCGGACTATACCGTTGGCGCCGCCCATACCGCCAGCTTCGTTGCAGGTATGCGCTGTGGCTAAGGTAAGCACTACGGAGCATGTGACATAGGTGGCAACCGCAGGAAAGCGCCATAGGGATCTACTATAGGGATGCGCCGCAAAAAAAAGTAGACTAAAAAGTCCACCTCCTGAACTGTTCTCCCCACATCGAACTCGTCGGTTCCAAAAAGGTCATTCCAAGAACCTCCCAGCTCCCTCGGGCTCCCCAAGGCTCCACAGGTCCCCACGGGTCACCCGGACCCCAAAAGGTCCAAAGCCGGACCCCAAAGGTCCACTGGGCTCCCAAAGGCCCTCCCCCGGTCCCCAAAGGTCCCCGGACCCCCAAACGCCCACCCTGGGCCCCAAAGGCCCGCCCCCCGTCCCCATACATGCACACAAAAACTTACACACACACAAAAACTTACACACACACAAAAACTAACATACACACACGAAAGCTTACACACACACACACGAAAAAAAACACACACAATAAAACAATTACACACACACACACACACAAACTTACACACACACACACACAAAAACAAACACAAGCAAAAGAAAACTTAAAATCACACAAAAACTTACAATCACACAAAAAAATAAACACAAAAACACAAAACTTACACAAAACTTACCCAAAAAAACCATACCAACCTAAAACACAAAAGAAGACGCCAACAATCACACACACACAAAAACTTACACACACACAAAAACTAAAACACACGCGAACACACATACACACACACACAAAAACTTACACACACACACACACGAAAACTTCCAACAGCACACACAAACTAACAAAAAAACACAAAAACTTAATAAAACACAAACAAACAAACAAACTGACACAACCACACGAAAACTTACATTCACACAAAAACTTACACACACACACAAAAAAACAAAACTTACACACACAAAAACTTACACACACACACACACACAAACTTAGACACACACACAAAAAACTAACATCCACACACAAAAGCTTAGACACACAAAAACTTACACACACACACACAAAAACTACGACCCACACACAAAAACTTACACATGCACACAAAAACTTACATGCACACACAAAGTTATACACACACACACACACAAAAAACTTACAAACACGCACAAAAAATTACACATACACTCGAAAAATTACACACACACACACACTAAAACTTACACACACACGTGAAAACTTACACACACACACGCCAAAACTAACACACAAACACGAAAACAAACTAACAAAAAAAAAAAAAAACAAAAACAAAAATAAAAAAGCACACGAACACAAAAAACCACCAAAAAACTTAAATTCACAAAAAAACTTACACACACACGCAAACACAAAACTTACACACACACACACACGAACACACACAAACACACACACAAACTAACACACACAAACATAAAAACACACACACACACACACACAAAAACTTACACATGAACACAAAAAAAACTCACACACACACGCACAAAAACTTACACACA
>NC_142810.1:52171621-52267850 GCF_049724085.1 Artemia sp. Qi Xiang Cuo
ACATAACCATCCATGAAAAACATCAAATAAATCGATCAACACACATAACCATCCATAAACTATGTAAAAAAATGTGACAAAATTCCTGTTTTTTCAAATTCTCACTGACAAAATCCATAAAACGTCAAATAAATCGACCAACACACATAACCATCCTTAAACTATGTAAAATAGGTTATAGGTGGCAGCAGGGGTGCCTCATGGGGCTGGTACCCCCATCTCTACTTACATCCTTATTAGAGCACTACATCCATAACCTAACCAGTGGTGAAATCTTGACAAAATCCTAGGGGAGGAGGAGTTGGCCTAGTCAAGTGGAAATGAAGAGAAAACTGAAAAATTAGCCATATAGCAATAAAAAAGGTAAAGATGTATTAAAGAAAACTGACCCGTTTCTGTGGATGTTTAAATTATGAAAAGAAAACTGACCCGTTTCTGTGGATGTTTAAATTATGAAGGCTTATCTTAGTTTTTACAATATTTTTGGAGAAGCTAAATTTCAGCTGGGGGTGGGTGGAGAAGGGCACACTGTATTTGCTACAAGAAAAACTTAAGATGATCTCAGGGTAAGGCAGCCTTGAGGAAGCATGCCACAACGTCAGAGCACCTTACTCGTGAGAAAGCCTGGATCTTAGCACAAACTTTGTTATCTGTAAGATCTCACAGAAATTGAAAGTAAAATCGCATGCTTCTTAGTGAAGTATGATTTGCTTTACAGCCTATGCAATGACCTCACAAAGTTAGCAAATTCATTACCAGGGCAAGACCTACTGAGTAGGCTCGCTCTGGGCAAACAGAAAGTTACAAATGCGGCACCTCAGGCACTTTGGATATAATTCAGGGAAGACCTAGTGGGCATGTTTCACAGTACTACGTTTCTATAATCGTGTATGAAACCACGGACGTGTCTGCTGATGAACAGCTGGCAATTTGTGTCACTTTTGCTGATGGTGGCTCAGAAACAAAAGTTTATATGTTTGATATATTCACTTTCCCACACATTACTGCAGATGGGGTATTTTACAAACTAAGCCAATGTTTACAAGCACTGGAAAAGGAAGGTATTGACTTACAGATGAGGGTCGGCTTTTTTGCAGACCCAACTAACTCTATGATGGGCTGTTGCCATAGTTTTTCAACGCTCATCACAACCAAGTATCCTTGGATTATGGTAGTGAAGTGCTCGTGCCACCTTTCCCGTTTGTGTGCTCAAAATGCCTGCAAAATTCTGCCTAAAGGACTTGAGGATTTTTGGTGGACTGTAAGTTCAAATTTTAGGCACATTGCCAAAGGAATATATGCATACAAGCAATTTCAAATATTCACCGAATTTCCTGAAAGAAAGTTTGTTGCTCTTGCTCCTACACGTTGGCTTTTTTTCAACAAACTTTAAGAGTCCTACTGGAGCAACGGGACGACTTGAAACTTTACTGGACGGATTGAGCAGTTGAAGACCCATCGCATGGTAACGACCAGGTTTTATCAACGCTAAGGAATCCCTGTAAGCGGGTACTGATGAAGTTTGTAGAATATACTCTTTTAATATTCAACGAATTCAATACGCTTTTTCAGAGTGAGGCGCCCATTTTTTCAAGTCGGAAAAAGAAGTAGAATCTGTTGTGAAGACATTCTGTACGAATTTCCTTGCTGCTTCCTACCTTTGGAACCAAAAAATATCAAAGACGTAGACGTGGTCAACGAAGAAAATTACCTTAAGCTTGACCAGGTGTATCTTGGTCTGAACGCCAAAGCCGTCTTTTGGATTTGATGTCTAATACCAAATTCGCCGAAAGCAGTAAGAAGTTCAAGAGTATGGCCAGGAAATTCTACATAGAAGTAGTAACACAAATTTGGAAAAGATTACCATTTGAAGGTGATATATATACAAGTTTGTTGAGCTTGTGAATCCGTCTTTCACTCTTCCAGGAGAAGCTTAAACCTTGTAACCTTTTTCTACATCCGTCGGACCTCCTTTGTGGAACAAAGCAAGCATTGAAAGGGAACGCTGAGAATTGACTTTAATTAAATTCCCCCCAGATGGCAAGGACTGCGAAAGTGTTGACCCAGTTTTGTTCTGTAAATATGTTGTAAGTGCAAAAACCCCGACTGGATGTAAAAAGTTTGAAAACACTTTGAAAGTAGTCAAATTTCTCTTCTGTTCGCAATTTCCAAGTGTCGTAATAGAAATACTCTTTAGTCTATTAAAAGCACAGTATATATATTTAGCAGTGTTGCATTTCACTATCTCCTCCATTATGATACCCCGGACCGAGGTGCGAGTGTTCAAGAGAACGTATAAACATAAGCGACATTAGATTTTTTCACGGGAAGACAAGTCAGATTTTTGTTGAACGCGAAACTTGGCTTAAATGTTGGAACACTAATTTTGAAGAAACTAATTTTAAATTAATTTATTCCAATACATACATGAAAATCGGTAATTAGTAGTGCAATGTTATTATTAGATTTTTTTAGGAATTAAAAATAGGTTTCGAAATCTCAAGTTGATTTCAAAGGCATTTTGAGAAAGTTTCAGCCAAAATACGTGTTCCAGGGTAATTGGACCGCTGATGGCAGATCAAATGAGAGAAGCTGTTTGTACGCGCCGATATAAATATATATATATATATATATATATATATATATATATATATATATATATATATATATATATATATATATATATATATATATATATATATATATATATATTGAAACCCATTATCATCATTTATAGTTACATTAGCCCCTACACTTATCATTGTCCTATTCTCTGAATTGGAGCTATCATTTGAACTTTGAGAAAGTGTGCTTGACCAGCCAAGATGGGTATATTTCACTATGGCACATTCACTGGAATTTGATTTGGGATCTGGGGGGAATTTTTTTTTGGAGGACTTCTGAACATCGCCTATTGGAAAAGCTTTAAACAGAGAAAACAAAACTAAAGCAAGAAGGGAAAATGGAAAGATATCAAACCGTCTGCACTATACTATGGGGGGGAGAACACCACAGTATAGCCCTGAGGATGAGTTGAGCAGGAGTGGTTTGGTATAACTGCTGATTAGTAGCGATAATAATTCACAAGAAAATTTGTTTTAATTTTCTGATAGAGTTGCTGTTGCCGTGTCGGATAGGAAAGTAGCAAAATCTTCTTCGTCTTCAATTGCATAGAAATGATCCAGTTCGTCCGTAAGTGGCGCCGAATTCAACAAGCAGATTTCATGTCCAACAGATCCACAACCGAGCAGATATACACTATTCGCCAGGTCATCGAGAAAGCCCGGGAGTTCCAGCGTACAACATATATTGCCTTTGTTGACTTTAAAGCAGCTTTCGACTCCATCGACCGTGAGTCGCTTTGACAGATACTAAAACGAATGGGTCTCCCTGATAAATACCGCCGCCTGTTCAAGGGGCTCTACACAGGTACAAAAAGCTCTGCCAAGGCTAATCGTCGCCGAAGCCCACTATTCGAAGTAGATACTGGTGTAAGTCAAGGTTATGTAAGTTATGTAAGTCAAGTATATGTATGTATATATGTGTATGTATGTGTATATATGTATATATGTATGTGTGTATGTGTATGTATGTATGTATGTATGTGTATGTATATGTGTATGTATGTGTATATATGTATATGTATGTATGTGTGTGTATATATATATATATATATCACTGAGTTATATATTTATGTATATAACTTATATGCCTAGTCATTGAGTTACACATATTTATAAGCAGTAGGCTAAATATGTAACTCAGTTATATATTTCTGTATATAACTTATATAGGCCTAGTCAGTGAGTTACACATATTTATATGTATTAGGCTAAATATGTCACTCAGTTATATATTTCTGTATATAACTTAGACAGGCCTAGTCAGTGAGTTACACATATTTATAAGTAGTAGGCTAAATTTGTCACTGAGTTATATATTTATGTATATAACTTATATAGGCCTAGTCAGTGAGTTACATATATTTTAAGTAGTAGGCTAAATATGTCACTGAGTTATATATTTCTGTATATAACTTATATGCCTAGTCAGTCAGTTACACATATTTATAAGTAGTAGTCTAAATATGTCACTCAGTTATATATTTCTGTGTATAACATATATGGGCCTAGTCTGTGAGTTACAAATATTTATAATTAGTAGGTTTAATGTGTCACTGAGTTATATATTTCTGTATAACTTATATAGGCCTAGTCAGTGAGTTATGTATATTTATAAGTAGTAGGTTAAATATGTCACTGAGTTATTGCCTTTGCAAAACAAAAGTGATTCGTTTATCTGGCCTCCCTCAGGCCATTCAGCATTTCCCCAGATGGCGATAGGGGAACACTCTACATATATGTAGTGTACCTCCATAGGAGGCATGGACCAAGGGGGGACCTTGTCCCTGGGGGTCCATACTAGAATCTGGATTACCCTTGCCCGGGGTCATAAATACAGGCGGAGGAGGACGAAGGCCCCTCAAATGTACACTCAAAAGGGCCCACGTGTTTATCCACAAGTTCCATGAGTTGCAAACCTTCTCCCAGCACTGGGTTAAATTGCATGGTGATGCAGAACACCATCACGGGAGGATCCTCTAAAGGAGGACAACCGCGGCAGGGCGGAAGATCCAGATCTAAGGACAACGGCCTCTGTGAAGGGCTGCCTTGACCTTTTCAGGGTACCTGCAAGACCGGGGACCTTGCATTCAACTCTATTCCCACTTGAGGAGTGGCGCCCCTCGAGGAAATTATAGCTTAGTAAACGACTCAGCATTCGCACGGGATTCTGACTAATGGACAATTGTTCTGGGATTGGTATGTTTTGATGGGCGTCTTTGGGCTGAAAAACCTCTTCCTAGCTAATTTATCTGTTACGGGTTGCCTCCCCGTAGTAGCATAATATTTGTAGTCATGAATATATAATGAGTTGGAGGTAATAGGCTTGAGGCTGTCTGTGCAGGACTTTGACTCTTGCTGATAGAAGAGTATCGTCAAGCGTTGAAAACCATGTTGTGACCAAGATGGGCCCAGGATTAAACAAAGCCTCTATTCATGGAGGTCCCAGGGACTTCTTGCTGTCCGGTTCTAAGCCGGCTTAAGCACTTCGGTGTAGACTTGAGAAGATATGTGATCCCCGTCCTGCACTGGTATCCCGGATCATTGCTTTTCCTGAGGCTAAAATAATTTCAATGATTTAAAGAACATGAAAATTGGAACTTGGAATGTTACGACATTAAAAAATGACTATCGTATCGACATTTTGACTGACGAATTCAGACGATTCGAACTAGATCTATTAGGAGTTTCAGAAACTCATATCCCAGGGGTAGGAAGCATGAAATTAGGTGATATAGAATTTGTTTACTCAGGCAGGAAGGATGGGTTACATAGACAGGGAGTAGGGCTCATGATGAATAAGGAAGCTGCTAAGTCTTGTTTAGGCTGGGAAGGTATTAATAATAGAACACTAATTGCTCATTTTATGACTAGAAAGTTCAAGGTATCAGTTATAGTAGTATACGCCCCTGTAGAACCGACTGATGGAGATACTAGTGACTCAGATGAATTCTACTTACAGTTACAGGAGCAAATAGACAAGGTCCCAGGTAGAAATATGATGTTATTGCTGGGAGATTTTAACGCCAAGGTTGGTAGAAATAAGGATAGATGGTATCCCAGCTTAGGTAAATTTGGTGTAGGAAAAGAAAACAGTAATGGATACAGAATTTTGCAATTTTGTAGGTATAACAATCTAGTTATAACCAATACGGTGTTTGGTCATAAAATGGCTCATAAGCTAACATGGTATTCACGTGATGGTAAGACAGCAAACCTTATTGATTATGTTATAGTAAATCGAAGACTGGCAGGATCAATACAAGATACTAGGGTATATAGGAGTGCTGTTATTGATGTTAAAAGTAAAGATCACCATCTAGTAGTGTAAAGGTTTAATTTACAGCCGAACTATCGGACGGGTTAGGTCATCCCGGGACGTTATGAGTTTGATAGACTACATGATGAGAATTCGATAGAAACGTTCCATGAAAAGTTGAATACTAATCTCAAGAGTTTAAAATTTGATACTGTGGACGATGGTTGGAATAATTTTAGAAAAATAATTTTTGAAATTGCTGATGGTGTACTAGGGAAGAAAGCTAGAACTGCAGCTAAGAATATTAGTGAAAAAGCCTTAAGTTTAATAGAAAGGAGAAAGGACTTGTACAAGAATTATCTGAGTGATAGATCATATGAAAACAAAAGAAATGTAAAGAAAGTGGAGAAAGCATTGAAATATGAACTAAGGAGGTGTGAAGTGGAGGCCATGGATAAAATTGCCGAGGATTTAGAAGATGCAGCTAGACGGCATAATAGTAAAATATTGTACTGGCACGTTAACAAATTGAGAGGTAGTAGTCAATCCGGACTTGTCCCAGTTAAAGATAGGAATGGGGTGGCAATTAGCGATAAGACAAAAGCTAAAGCGAGATGGTCCGAACATTTTGAGAATTTTCTTAACCGATATAGAGTTTCATGAAAAAGTATAGAGGAAAATGAAACAGTTTGTGATACCTTGGATGTGAAGGAAGATTTGTTTTGTGAGGAGGAGTTAGCAACAGTACTAAAAGGATTAAAGAATAATAAGGCTCTAGGTGCTGATAGGGTAGTAAATGAGTTTCTTAAATATGGTGGCTCTGAGGTTAGAAATAAGTTATTGGAGATTATGAATATGATTTTTGAAAAAGGGGAAGTACCTAATGATTTTAGGAAAACCTTAATTAAGCCACTTTATAAGAAAGGTGATAAAAGTGAGTGTGGTAATTATCGAGGCATTAGTCTGGTCTCTGTAGGTAGCAAATTGCTTAGTAATATGATACTTTTTAGACTGAGAGATGCCGTAGACAAAGTTTTAAGAGAAGAGCAGTGCGGTTTTAGAAAAGGTAGAGGATGTGTTGACCTAATTTTCACTCTTAGGTTAATAATTGAGAAGTGCCTAAGTTTTCAAACACCTTTGGTCCTCAGTTTTATAGATTATGAGCAAGCGTTCGATTCTGTTGATAGAGGAGCTTTAGTAAAGGTTTTATCCTTGTATGGTATACCAGACAAATACATTAAAGTGATTAGTGCTATGTACGAGAATAACACTGCTGCGGTTAAGGTAGGAAATGAGGTTAGCAGCTGGTTTTGTATTAAATCAGGAGTTAAGCAGGGTTGTGTTCTATCCCCCTTTATATGGATTATTTTGATGGACTTTGTTTTAAGGAGCACAGGAAAGGCAATGGGAGACCACGGAATCAAATGGGGAGGAAAAAGTCTCCTGGACTTGGATTATGCTGATGATTTAAGCATCCTAGATGAAAGTGTGAGCAAAATGAATGAAGTTTTAGAGGCTTTGCGAGTTCAGGGTGCTAGTATTGGTTTGAAAATTAATGTTAGGAAGACCAAGTCACTAAGGCTAGGAATAAGTGAAGATGAAAAGGTGACGTTGGGTAATGAAAAGATTGATCAGGTGGGCAGTTTCACTTACCTTGGTAGTATTATTAGTAAAGATGGTGGGAGCAGTGAAGATGTTAAAAATAGAATAGCCAAGGCTCAGGGTGTTTTTTCACAGTTAAAAAAAGTCTGGAAGAATAGGAAGATAAGTCTGCAAACCAAGATTATAATATTAGAAGCTACAGTGATGACAGTGATAACACATAGCTGTGAAGCATGTGCACTCAAAAAAGTGGATGAAAATTTACTAGATGTTTTCCAGAGAAGTTGCTGATGGGTTGTTCTGCTTACCCGTCTGATTGGCCATATTTAAAACAATAGGCTATATCAAAAATGTGGTTAATACCGCTCTCTAGGTCTATAATGAAAGAAAGGTTGAGGTGGTTAGGGCATGTTGTTCGGATGAAGGATGACAGATTGCCAAAGATTGTTCTTTTCGGCCAACCATCTAGGGCTAAACGGAAAGCAGGTCGTCCCCGTCTGGGATGGGAGGACGTCATAAAGACAGATTTAAAGGAAATGGGAACTTCGTGGGCGGGTGTAAAAAGGGAGGTTTTAAATAGATTGGGGTGGAGGAGGAGCGTGCGTAGCTGTGTTGGCCTCAGGCGGCTTGGTGCTGCGATGAGTTGTTAGTAGTAGTAGTAGTATATATATATATATATATATATATATATATATATATATATATATATATATATATATATATATATATATATATATATATATATATATATATATATATATATATATATATATATATGATATATATATATATATATATATATATATATATATATATATATATATATATATATATATATATATATATATATATATATATATATATATATATATATATATATATATATATATATATATATATATATATATATATATATATATATATATATATATATATATATATATATATATATATATATATATATATATATATATATATATATATATATATATATATATATATATATATATATATATATATATATATATATATATATATATATATATATATATATATATATATATATATTATTTATTTTCTGGTAAACAAACTGGAAGAATATTCTATAATAGGAGCTTTTCTATCGTAAAGCCCCGTAAAATTTTGGATCTGCCACTAAAATGTGTGATGTCCTTTAATTTTCTGAAAATTCCCAAAGAATTTTACGAAAAACACTTCTTAACAGACGTTTGGTATTTTCTTGGATAGGGCTATTGTGGCAACTTTTACCACAGCAACCAATAATTAGAACCCAAGTCCTAAAATTGGTCTCAATCAGGAACCCTTATCGCTATCTAAATTCACATAGTGCAAAGATTTTCAAACAGAGGTGTTTATTGTTTAAAGTTCAGGAAAGGTCTGCCCAAACCATACAAAAACATTGATTGAAAACGAAACTAGTCTTATGTTGGCTCTCTGCCAAAACAGGTAACTAGACTTTTCAAGTATCACAGGAACTACAATCTGAGAAAATAAATATCATAACGTGAAAAAAAATGATAAACCATCCAGTTGCGCATCCAGAGGAGGGGGCGAGGGGTACCCCCTAAAGTAGTCTAAAGTAGTGTTATTTACCTAATTAACGCAAGTTTGCGTTAATTAAACTTGCTCCTAACGCAAGTTTATCGGATCAACCTGTTTTGCCCCCCCCCCCTAAAAAATCCTAGATCCGCCCCTGAAACCATCACATCTATTCCACCAGTTATTAGAAGAAAAAAAATTCCTTATTTTCACAAATTTTATCAACCCCCCGCCCCCTTTTTTATAAAATACTACACAGGCCAAACAGTTGAGTCCACCGCATATAAATAATAGATTTTAATAATTTGTACATAATTTAAGTCATACCTGTGAGATGGGCCAGTTGCAAACCACTTGGCCGGCTCACCAAGTTTTTTTCTGCTTTCGCAATTACGAATAATGCACTTTCTAACCATTTCTCATTGATTGACGAAAACACACTAATCAATAAGTGCACAAATAAGTGGGAGGAGCTTTTTGTTTGCACCGAGGATGAAGAGCCAGAAATCATCTGCGGTAAACCTACTGCTGATTATGTAAACTGTGCTGCTGAGCTTAAGTTTAAAATGGCATTTACTTTTTTTTGGAAAACTTATTTTTCGGAAAGTTTTTTTTTAATTAATTTTTGTTTGTTTTTGATTGCAAGAAATTTCTATATGTTTACAATACTATATGTAAACAATGGGAAAAGTTCACAACTTGCAGCCCTTCCGGCGGGGACTGTGGCGGGTCATTTTACACCTAAAGACATAGTTATTAGATTTTTCGAAAATGCTGAACAAAATGGCTATCTCAAAATTTCGATCTGGTGCCTTTGGTAAAAAACGAGCGTGGGAGGGGGTCTAGCTGCCCTCCAATTTTCTTTGTCACTTAAAAAGGGCACTAGATATATTTTGATAGGCAACGCTAGTGCGATCACGTCTCTGAGCTATTCCTTGCGAAATAATATTGTTTCAACGGCAAAAGCTACCAATTTCGCGTGAATCAGATATCAATCGACTCCCTAAAATTCAGTGAATCGACTGTGATAAAAATCCCGACTGCAAACTTTTCGTCTCATTCCTGGATTTTTCATTTCAAACAAAATGGCTACCCCGGTGCGCAGTGTTGTCAGAGACTGATTTTTGAACTTTTGATGGTGTGCCCGAATTTCACAGTGTAGTGTTGCCACGTGCTGTAGTGAATGTACAAAAGTCCAAAGCCAAAAAAAAAGACGACAGTGCCGATTTCCCGAATAAGCAAGCAGAACAGGGGAGGTTTCTTGTTGCAAGTGCCGTCGTACCTGCCGGGAATGGGGTCTCCCTTAAACTGCGGGGAATAGGTAGCAGGAACCTACGCTTCCCTTGCTTATTGGTGCTGAATATGGCACAGACGAATTTACATCCCAACCCAATCCTGAACTTTCTCCAGTCAAACAGAAAGCTGGATATAGCGTTACTGTCGAAAATGACTTGCGATTTCTTCGAGTTAACAGCATTACGCGACGCTAAATTGGAGCTCATTCAGATAACATTCCCTGCAAGAGCCTCTCAAGCTACGAAAAGCTGAACTTAAGATTCAGCGACTTCAGAAATCCTGGATTTGCTAGCTGAATGCGATCGGAACAACATCCGACTTCCAACTTTTGTCATCACTCATCCTTCCCAAGTCCCACAGGTCCCCGAGAGCAATAATCTCTATCCTGCTAGGAGAAATACGGGATCTGAAAAACTCTATGTCCGTGGTCAAGCAGTATACGACTGGTGTTAAATTGACTGCCTCCACAGAAATTGGCGCTACAGCAGCAGCAAACAACGAGCAACCGATTTGTACTGTAATCGTCGAAGACGCTCCATGTATAGACCCCCTGACTATACTACAAACATTTGGTCAACTGCAGTCTGAAGATGGCATACAAGGGGTCAGGCAACTGAGAAATAATAAGCTTCAAGTCAAATTCAGTGACGTTGTAAAAGCCAAAGCTTTTTGTGGTGAGGCCCCTAGCGTCCTTTCCGAAAAATTGCCAAGTGGCAGCCAAAACAGCATAAAGTGCAAACTGAGGGAAGAAAAATCGTTTGGCATAATAAGAGGACTTTCCGATGATGTAGATGCTAATGAACTGGTAAAGCATAATCCAGGCCTTGTAAAGGAAGCTCTCTGCTTCGGACAAAGCGAAACGGTTAGACTGACTTTCAAAAATAAACTGACCATGAACTTTGTCATGTCTAACGGAATCAAGCTTGGATACGACTTTTTCCGGGTAACAAAGTACAAGGAGGCCCCAAGAAGATGTTTCAGATGTCAAAGCTACGACCACCTCATTGAAATCTGCAAGAACAGTCCCAGATGCTCTAGATGTGCTGAACCTCACACTAGTAACAAAGACACGCCATGGAACGAAGACACCAAATTCGTTTCATGCGAAGAAGCTCATGTCTGCTTCAGCCTAGCATGCCCTTAAGTAAGAGAAATTCTGAAAAAGAAGAGTAGACAATGAATAGGTCTCTTAAAGCTCTTAGTCTGAATACCAATGGTTGTTGCAATAAAGAAAAGGTCACAGACGATCTTCTCCAGATTTATGACGTAATGTTTATCCAGGAGCATATGCTTTCTGGACTGAATACAAACTTCCTAAACAGATCCCAGTCTCACGATGTCTTCATACAACCCACAAGTCCGTAGATGTCTTCATACATCTACGGCAGGGCGTCCGTCTGGAGGCCTGGCAATATACGCTAGGAAGGAACTATCGCCTAAGCCGTCGATTAGAAGCAGTAATCTATTATGTGTCTCTGCTGAGGGAATTGAGTTCATCAATGTATACATGCCCACTAACTACAACAATGCTGTCTCTCTAGCAAAATTCGCAAAAGCAGCAGATGCCCTCGGACGACATTTGGAGTCTCTTGAGCGTAGCGGGAGTAAGTGGCTAATAGCTGGAGACCTCCACTGCGACCCTACCAAGGACCATATTCTGTCTGATATCTTTCTAAACTGCCTCCCAACCTCTTACAATATCTGGCCAAAGTCCCTGGATTTTACGTACACCCATTCTAGTGGTCATACGTCAAATATTGACCATGTACTTTCGTCCACATCCATCCCTGGTCTCCCAGTTACAGTGTGTACTGATGATCCGATTAGTAACCATGCCAGAATTTAGTTCCACCTGAATTCAGCACAGAGCACTAATAACGCCTGTTCCAGAAGGTGGGTCTACAAGCAAAACTGGCAGAAGTGTAATATTGCCCTATATACTGCCACTGTTGCTTCGGTCCTTAGTTGCATAAAAGTTCCGTTTCATCTACTCTGTACTGGTTCTTCCAACATGGCAGCCTCTATTGAACTCAGCACTTACTATCATCAAGTTACCCACGCTCTGAAAGCTGCCGAATCGAGAGTGGTTCCTACAAGAAGAGTCAAAATTTGGACAGAGAAACCGATGTGGTCCGAATCCATCGAACTCCAGACGTCTAAACGACGTGCTAAAATGTGGCTAAACATTTGGATTGCTTGCGGAAGACCGTTACGCGGGACTTTATTCGAGCTGAAACGGAGTACAAAATGCAAATACAAAACTGAGATGAAAAAGTACCGTATTATCGGGCAACAGTTCACTGAGAACAAGAAATCATGGCGAAGTCTAATTAGACCGGACGACCGTGCACCTAATACTTCCCTGACGCTGCAGGACTTGCACTCTTACTATACTTCGGTATACGGGGACGAGAATCTTGCCATAACCAAGCAGTATGAAAAAGAAGTCACCAGCTGGCTTGCGCGCTTCTCGGGACAGCGCTGTGTTGTTCCCATATCCCTGGAAAAGATCACAATCACAGTCGAAAAGGCACTTTCCAAAGGAAAAAATGGGACAGATGGCGACGGTCTCCCAACATAATAGCTCAAGCACTTACCTGAAAGTTTCTATTCCCACCTTCAGCTTATATTCCATATGTGCATCACCAGGGGTTATCTACCAAAAAGTTTCCTGAGAAGAGTCACCACTTCTATCGCCAAGAAAGGAAAAGATCCAAATGACTCTAAATTTTACAGACCCATAACAGGGTCTCTTGCATCCTGAGTAACGTTTAGGAGCATGTGATTTTGTCCGAGCTGGATACTGGAGATTTCGGGGATAATCAACTTGGATTTCAGAAAGGTCTTGGTTGTCCAGAGGCTCATCGCCTTCTTGCTAACGTACTTATGGACTCAGAGAGAAACAAGTCGCCTCTCTATATGTGTACTATAGATATTTCAAAAGCGTTCGACAGCGTCAACAACATGCAAGCAATGAATGCTCTACTGCTGAGTGGTGTAAGTGCGAGCATAGTGAAAACATTGAAATTCTGGTGCGAGAATTCAATAGTTTCTGCCAAATGGAAAGATAGAACATCAGATCCCGCCAAAATCAAATGAGGCGTGAGGCAAGGGAGCGTTCTTAGTCCTCTCATTTTCAAACATGCGATTTCCAAGATTCTGGACCGTATCTCTCCCTCCCTTCTAATTCACGGTACCGACCTGTCTTACCTTGCATACGCTGACGACGTCCTTCTGCTCAGTAGATCGAAAGCTGACTTACAAGATAACCTGAGTCGACTCCACAGTGACTTTCTTTCTATCGGACTATCAATCAATATAGAGAAGTGCGAGTTTTTAACCTTCAACACACCTAAAAGTGAATCTGTGACCTTCGGCAATCATGCAGTCCCTGCAGTGCCTGAGCTACGATATCTGGGTATCATGATTGCAGAAACAATCGGTAAAACCAGGCAATCCATCGTCAAGCAAACAACCACCGCCATTAAACGTGCTTACGGGTCTGTAGTGCCGAATCGCGGACGCTACTCTAGGAAATCTCTAGCCTCAATTTATAGTTCAGTTTGCCAGCCACACGTAATCTACCTTGCCGGTGCATCCCATGTGCTCACAGTGAGAGACTGTGAAAAAATCCGAAAGTGCTACTATAAGTATGCAAAATTTTTACTGTATATACCCAAGTGATACCGGAATTCTTGACTGGAAAAATATGGACTTCCGGAGCCATCCAAGCAATGGTCAACCATTCGGGACAATTCAGTGTTCAAAGTCAGATTGATGAGACGTCGTTTTTCACCTGCATTTGTTTGAGTTTCATATCTTTATTTTTTTTTTTTTTTTTGAAGTTGGTTTCCTTTTTCTTTTTTGTTGTGCTCCACTATAATCTTTTTGTAGATGGTGGGTAATTAAATTATTATTATTATTATTAGTACTTTTGATTTTCGTTCGAATGAACCCTCTTGCGATATTTTAGGATTACTGGGTCGATAAGATCACCTCTAGGGAGAAAAAAAAACAAACAAATAAAAAGACATCCGTGATCTTTCTTCTGGCAATAAAAAAAAAACAAAATTCCACATTTTTGCATATGGGAGCTTTAAATCTCTAAAATAGAGCTATCTGATGCGCTGAATCTGATTGTATGATTTTCATTAAGATTCTATGACTTTAGGGGGTGATTTCCCCCTTTTTCAGAAATAAGGTAAATATTCTCAGGCTCTTAACTTTTGATGGGTAATACTAAACTTGACAAAATTTATATATTTAAAATCAGCATAAAAATCTGATCCGATTTGAGCGTACTTCCTTGTAATTATATTTCTTGGATCTTATTGAATGCCATGGATAGCCTATCATCTATTATTTCAACTATTATGCAAGGGTTCTGAACCACCACAGCCATTTCGTTTCTACCAGATTTCTACATCTCTTGATGAATAACGAAGAAGACCAACGTCCAACCAGCGACTTGCGAAGTTTTTAACTCATGAATAGGCCAGAATCTTTTGTAAATTCAAGCTGGGATGTCAGAAAGACTGATGAAAACATTAATGTTTGTGGTCAACGTTGATCGCACCGGTGATGCACCGCTGCTGCTATAGTAGGCCACACCACACCGGTCGTCCCTTATCGGCGAGGCTTCGGGGTCTAGTAGTAATCGTTTTTTTCAAAATGGATAATTTGGATTCTTTTAAAAGGATAATAAAAGGTAAGAGCAACTCGCATTAATATTCCGTTTGATCATCTTTGAAAGCAATATTCAAACTAATAATAATTCCATATAACCATTCAATATTTATACTGGAAAACCAGTATTTAATTATTTATAATTTCTTATCTGAATACCTTAACCTCTAGGTCATTGCTATAAGCCTACAAATACAGATTTAAAATTTAGAACAGTGACACGATTTACTCGTTCATCGGTCTTACATCCGTATGGTATACCATTTTGGTCAGTTTATATTGTATTATGGTCGCTTTATATAGGGTCCGGGCCAGACCTATACCCCTTATACTACTTATTTATATTTTGAAAAACATAAAAAAGACGTTTTGAGTGATGAGAAAATTCAATTTCCTGGCTATTTTATTATTTTTCATTTCCAACATGTAATAAACAGTTGATTGGGAACAGTAGACAATATAAAACCAACAATTTTTGACTTGGACACTTTGACTTTTTGATTTATTTTCAATCTGAAAAAGAAAAAAAAATCACAAAATCGAAAATGCATCCATAACATTAATTATATGTACGAATGACATTTAGCAATTATTTCCTTTCAGGCATCTTATTGTGTTGTATTTTGTTTAACTCTTTGTTTGTATCAATACGATTTTTTTTTGCTAAAAAAAGAAAGATTTTAAGAATCAACACAACCATATTCGTTTTCATGTTTTTTTGGTTCTGAATTTTAATTGAGGTGTCATAATAACCTGAAATATGACTAGATAAAAAAAAAGCTGAGAATCAATCCAACCTCTTTTCTTTTCAAGCATTGATCATCCTTGATAAACTTCCCTCGGTCCCCCTCAAAGTTAAAATTTTAGTTTTAGATGATATTCCTCTTCAGTATTCCCTAAAAAATTTCAGCTGGGCTATTTAAACCGTTTATTTATACTCTGCTGTGCGTCAGAGTTTGCAAATTATCACTTTTGACAACATGAGAGAAACTGGAAACTAGTATACTGTAATTTGCAGAGGCGTTGAGGAGGGGACAGCCAATTTCATATACGGAATATTTTCTATTCGTTTTAAGTTTTATTCGCTCCTTACTTTCAGTTAATAAAACTTGTTTTTTTATTTAATTTTTGATCGTTTTTTAATAAATGCAGGTTTTGATTTTGGCTTACCGTACATGAATAATCAACACCAAATTTGCATATTAATTTTACTTTTATTTGGTTAAATGGCTGTCTCGAACGTTGTTTAATTTTATTTACGAACGTTTTTATTAGTAATAAATATACGAAACTTACGAATTACCTTACGTAACGGATTTCTATATTCATAAATTTTTAATACGTATATTAGGGAGTTCGCTCCCTAGTCAATACCTCGCTTTTTACGCTAAAGTTCGAATTTTGTTCCAATTCATTAAAAATGACCCCCTTAATCACAAAGGCCGTTAATTAGAATAAATAGCTCTTATGAAAGTACTAAAAAAATTTTTAGCTTAAAGAACAAGGTATTGACTAGGGGGAGAACCCAATCATATACGTAATATTTTCTGTTCGTTTTAAGTTTTGATATTGCTCCTTACTTTCAGTTGAATAACTTTTTTTTTGTTTAATATCTGATCTTTTTTTTAAATAATGCTGGGAAATCTGGCTTCCCCTTCATAGCAATGTCCCTTCTCACATGAAAACTTCCTCCATGTAAAGATCCTCCCACATAACCCCGACCCCTCCCCCCCCACTACCAAAAAAAATCCACCTGAAAACGTCTGTATACTTTCCAATAACCAATACTATATGTTAACATTGGGTAAAGTTCATAACTTTCAGTTCTCCCCCCCGGGGACTTTGGGGGATTAAGTCATCCTAAAAGACATAGTTATCATATTTTCGACCATGCTGAACAAAATGGCTATCTCAAAATTTTGATCGTGTGTGTTTGGGAAAAAAATGAGTGTCAGAGGTGGCCTAGGAGCCCTCCATTTTTTTGTCACTTAAAAAGGGCACTAGAACTTTTAATTTCCGTTCCAATGAGCACTCCCACAATATTCTAGGACAGCTGGGTCGATACGATTACCCCTGTGAAACAAAAACACGCATCCGTGATCTTTCTTTTGGCAAAACATACAAAATTCCACATTTTTCAGATAGGAGCTTGAAACTTCTATAGTAGGGTTCTCTGATACGCTGAATCCTGATGGTGTGATTTTCATTAAGGTCCTATAACTTTTAGAGGGTCTCTCTCTCTTTTTTTCGAAAATCAGTCAAATTTTCTCAGGCGCGTAACTTTTTATGGGTACGACTAAACTTGATGAAACTTATATATTTGAAATCAGCATTAAAATTTTATTCTTTTGATGTATATATTGGTATCAAAATTCTGTTTTTTAGAATTTCAGTTACTATTGAGGTGGGTCGCTCCTTACACTTCGTTACCACGAACTGTTTGATAACATTGCCGATAATCTGAAAGATACAGCTAGAGAGCATAATAGCAAAATAGTGTTCATAAATTGAAAGGGAGTAGTCACTCCAGACTTGTCCCAGTTAAATATAGGAATGGGGCCACAATTAGTGATAACATAAAGAGTTAAAGTTAGATGGGCAGAAAATTTTGAGAATGTGCTGAGCCGAAATACAGTTGCAGGAAAAGATACAGAGGAAATTGAAAAAATCTGATACCTTGAATGTAAAGAAAGATTTTTTTTGTGGGGAAAATTAGCAACAATTTTAAAAGTATTGAAAAATAATAAGCCCCTGGGTACCTTAGAGATAATAGAGCTAATATAAAGAGATAATAGCTCTGAGGTTAGAGATAATAATAATAATAATTTATTTTTACCCTCTTTGCAAAACATTAAAAATGCTGATATAGGTGTATAAAGGAAAAAAAGAAAGTATACAAAAATACAGAACAAAACTACAGCACAAGCAGTAAAAAACAACGAAAAATAAGTTTACATATCGATCGAACAAAACAGTAGAAAGGACCCTAGTACTCGTGACAGAACACCATATATGGGCATGGAATCCCCAGGGAGAATGATTGCATAATCGAAGTGTGTCAATGACCTAAATTTCCAAAGGTCGATTTATTTGATGTTGTTGTTGTTTTGGCCAAGTGCACGCTCGGGGCGAATTTCAAGATGTTCTGGATTAGGAAACAGTTAGATCATGTGTTTCCTTTTCAGCCAATCACAGGGCTTGCTATACATTAGTGGTGGAGGTTCGCAGGAAATATAAGGAAAGTATTTTTGCTATATTTCTATTAGTCTGTGAATACAATTCAAAGGAGTGAGAAGAACAGTTTTGACTTTACTCATTTAAATATATATTTGTGATGGCGAGTGGAATGTTCACCCTCTTAGAAGTTGATAGTGGAGTTGATGCTAATACTACAAGAGCACCAAAAATTGCAGTGGAAATCACGAAAGGATCACGGCTTTGTCTGGAATGGGATGTAGTATATGCAAGATATGTGATATCCTTGAGCAAATTTAAAATGGAGGATCAATTATGTTTCGCCGCTAAAGTTGATATAGCACATGTGAATAGACTTCAATGTGCTTTAAGTGCATTAGTGAAACATATCGAAGACAATAAACTTTATCGCTAATTGTACATGCATAGTATTATTATTGTTGTAATTATTCAATAAAATTGTTTTGAAATTGAAAATGTTCCCTTTCGGTTTAGGTTAGGGATAACCACTGATGCTCATTCGAGAGTCAACAGTCAAAGTGAATGGACTAAAAAATGAATAAATTCGATAAAGAGATAAATAGGTCAAATCTTGTGTTTATAGAAAAACTAATGATTTTGCATGGTAATTTTCTTAAGTTATCTCTTAAACGCAGAATATTCTCTTGTCAGGGAACACTTGAAAATATAATGAGGAGTGATCCTCCATTGAACTATTGTATGAAACTTTTAAAATGTGACTCTAGTGCTTATAGTCAATTTATTGATACATTAATTGGAACAAAGCAGAATAATATCGTGGATATACTTTTGAAAACATTGAAAATGGATTCAATGTAGATGGCTCCCCCGCCATTCGAAAGAGGTAACGTCACAGAGTTACTCCTCTCTCCATTCCTCCACCTATAATTTATCCGTCAGCAGGGACGATCAGTTTCGTTTTAGCTGTGAGAGAGTTGACATCGGAAACCGAAAAATTTTCTATATATGTCCATTGTGCATGTACTTTCTTGGCACTTGGACTCAATGTGAAAATTGTTTAATTATTGATGACTATAGTGAAAAGCGTAAATTATGTAATCCTTTTAAATTACATAGAGGCTGTGCAGCACAACTTAAAGGATGTAATTCATATCTTGAGGGGGCGTGTGACTCTCACCCTAGAGGACATCTCTGTTCTATTTGTCACTATGATAAATGTGATCAGTGGGAGAATACTTACCCCGCTATGATTGGAAAGAATCCCAAACGTGATTTTAGTTTATTTCTACGAGATTGGTATCGTCGTGGATTTAAATTATTCTGGGAAGAGGAATCTGGTCTACGATTCAACTGTTGGGGTAACAAGACAATTTGGTTTCTACGTCATCGTTGTGACGACACTGCCTACTATGACTACAAACCAAGTGATTTTTATTTGGCAGTTACCGAATATGATTCACCATTTGAAAACACTGTATGTGATATTTCTTCAAATAGACAGATTGAAACTCGTGAATTTCATAATATGAGTGCAAATAGTATCATTGACTATACAAAGAGATATGACAAGAG
This sequence comes from Artemia sp. Qi Xiang Cuo, assembly GCF_049724085.1. Taxonomy (NCBI): domain Eukaryota; kingdom Metazoa; phylum Arthropoda; class Branchiopoda; order Anostraca; family Artemiidae; genus Artemia; species Artemia sp. Qi Xiang Cuo. The sequence goes on from NC_142810.1 coordinate 52,191,395, forward strand.
TGAAGTTACATTGTACTGTAGAAAATGTGACCCTGACTTTGCAGTCAATCAAAATCAATATACAGTGAATTCAAATGATTTACCAGCATTAGTGGTTCACGACAGTTGCCTATACATCGAAGAAATCTAAAGTGAAGATTTAAAGACAATGTTGTATATATATGCATTTTATTAATAAACAAATTCACAAACATTTTTTAAGCACTTTACTCTTAGGGCACTGAAATCAATACTATATAGGTCTGAGAGGATATTTTCCAATAGAAAGTCGTTCAAACGTGGATTGTCAACATAAATGTGGAGAAACTGCTTGTAAGTATAGCCGCGACATCGGAACACAAAATATAGTAGTGCATGGAAGCCACAGCTTTTAGTCGTTAGATCCTGAACCCTCTTCCGATTTTGAATAATAGTTTTCCCACTGCTTTCAATAAAGTTGCTGATGCGGGGTGTGTAGAATGTATAGGGTAGACCAAGAGGATCAAAAAATTCAATCGTCTTCATTGTTTGAAAGATGCACAGCCAATGACCCGTCAGCACAGTCGACGGACTGCTATTAACAATAATCAAGGTATTGTTGACACTTTGAATTTTTCCAAGAAAGTTCGAGGGCAGACAATAGGATTTGTACTGGGACATGTAGGGATCCATATTAAATACACTGATTATTTGACTGATGTTCCTGGTGCCAAGTCTAGTAAAACACTGCTTTCGGGGGTGATTTCCCAATAGGTTTCATATTAATTTAGTGAGATTAGTGGAATACTCTCAGCCAATGGGTTGGCAAATGTACACTTTAAACGCATAGTCCCCGTATGTACTATACTCATATCCTGCGTACCTGACAAATCCAGAACAATGATACCATGTGTTTTAGCAAACATTTCTTCGGTTATACCATTTTCAAATAGTTGCGAATCATGATCTAGGGTTTGCATGGTCAACTCATATAATGTTCTATAGGATTTATCAAAGGATAGATTGTAGAGTGGGATACCGTTTACTTTGCACACAAGAGATGAAAGTCCAAACATCTCGAATTTATGTGGGCATCCAGTCCACGATCCTATTGCACTAGCGCTTTTTACAAATGCCAAAGCAAGTTTTGACGGAATTTCGCCATTGATAAATCATGAATCGGTGAATTTGCGTGAGCCCATGGCAATATGACGTTGATTGGTGATTGTATGAGGAACAAGTAGTTTAATATTATTTCCATTGGCTCTCAGTTTTTCCACTGCCAAAGCAACAGAACTCATGACCTGTTGTTTGCGTACATGAAGTATTGCCGAGGTGAGGAAGAGACTTACATTAGGATTGACAGCAAGTTCTTTTCTCAATATGAAATTGGAGGGTGCAAGCGTCAATTTTATATCATCTTTAACATTGGGCGGCAGCCATTGGGGTATATTAAATATTTCATGATATATTTTTCCAACTAGATGTAATTCACTAGTTGTAGCATTTTTAAGTGCATCTGTACTATCAGTATTAGTAGTATATTCAAAACCAATGGATGTGACTCTCAATTCCATGTATGACTTGTGTTTCATCATTATGAATTTCAATTAGCTTTCATAATTTGAGATATTGTTGATAATGCTCACCAGCGTGCCATTGATGTAGACACTGATTTGACGAAATAAAATGTGTAGTATACAATTTTCATATTATATTCCATCGCCCTGAATTGGCATTGTATTATTAGATATTTCTAGAATTTTATTTGTAAATCTATAAATCATGGACATGTCGACAAAGTAGTCTTTATCGGAATAAATTTGAAAGTGGATATTATCAGAGAGGGGTTGTTGAGGATAAAATTGTTCATAGTATCCATGCTTGACACTCACATCAACATTTTCAGCGTTGAATAGATTCAATGAGGTGGTGATTGAAGGTTGAGAATCCTTATGCGGTAGGTATGACATTTTAAGAAAAGAAATCCAGTTTCGATCTAACAATTTTCTTCCCGGAGCTTTTTCTTCTGTTTACACTACGTGTCGGCTTTTTCCTTCTTTTCTTTGACAAGAGGGATGATGTCTTTCTTTTACGACCTGAGTGGAGACTGATGAGTGATGAATTGTTTCTCGACCTTTTTAAGCCTTTACCATTTTGTTTTAATTTCTCGCCAAGGGTTCACGCACTAGACCTAAGATTTTCCGAAGCACTTTTTTTGAAAATCCTTGCCAGAGCCCCAATCGTATAGTGTAGAGGATGCAAAATCTGTCGCAGCCGGTACAAGATATTTTCTAGCCAGTGGTAGTGAAGACCGAAACAGCTTAGCACCAACTGCCAAGACCATAGCCAGACATTGACGAGCGACCTTTGTAATAGTCCATTCCATTGCCCTGTTGTCTTGGGTCAAGAGTATTAACATAGCAGTCAATATCAGGACAAGTGAATACCACTTTTTTATTAGACATCTTGCTGTTCAACGATGGGACGAAAATGGCATGTAATCACAGCCACAACTTTTGAAATTGCTATGGGATCACCTAATTCAGTTCTTAGTGTTAACTGACAGATTTCCAAATATGAAGTGTTTACGGGAATATACTGAAGATGCTTTATATTGTAGTGGTGAATATGCTCTTGATTGGTTTTTCGTTCAAGGCCTCGTAGGAGTGGAACATTTGAATTAACAATCCGAGATGTTTCCACAAATGAAGCTTAGAGAAATATACAAGTGTCCGTGGAGAAGGCAGGCGGGTAGTCAGCAAAAATGAAATTAGTGTTTCCAGCACTTTTACCATTGATTATATTGAGCTTAAAGCCAAGAACATCCTTTAGGTTATCATTGAGAATAACCTTTTCGCTGGCAATAGGTGAAATAATGTAGATCTTGCCCTTCTCCTTTGAATAGTTGAAATGAAAAGCTCCTTTTTTACGAGCGGAAATTCTTTTATTAATAGAACGACATAAATCATTCATACAGGTGAGTTCCTCGCAGGGTAATTCAATGTATGGATAATCCATCCAATTGATTTTTTGAATTTGTTCTTGATCACCTGAGGATGGCGGCGGCCAATCAAAGGGTCTAATTTTTATTTCATATTTACGATCCTTTCTCAGGATGTCATAGGTATTTTTGAGAATACAGTCGACAAGAGCCACTTCATACTTTCCGTCGTCGAATTTGATGGTGGGGGAGAGTTTCGTCAATAAATCACTTGTTCTATTCAAGTCAATGTAGAGTGGATCAGAAAAATTGGACATAAAAGTCACATAAAAATCATTAGGCATTGTTAATATCTTCAACACTGACCCTAGAATCAAAATCAGAGTTATATCCTAGCCAGCGAACAAGCAACTGTTGCTTGTCCCAACGAGTACGACTCTTTAATATCTTTTCAATTTGATACATTTCACTAGTGTTTCTAACTTTTTGCAGTTCATATTCATAAGAACCACCGAGAATCTCATCATCTTTGGTGTCTCGCAGTCGATATGTCGTGGGTTCGGTGTCCAGGATTTTGGACACTTTAAAAGGTTCGGTGCTCCATAAATAATTCCCCTTTTCAAAAATATTGGTGGTTCTATTAATTCGAACAGTATCACCAACATTGAATTTCTTCTTCACATTTTTTTTTTTTTCACAATTGGAGTATTGCTTTAGAAAAGCATCAAATGTATTTTCACTGCAGTGAACTTCCCGAGGGCTTGAGTTCGACAGAGATCGATGGGGTCGATTGTTGTATATCTGCATGACATTATCTAAATCATGAATAAAAGCAGATGTGTTTTTCAGTATACAATATCTTAAAATTAATAGACGAATCGTTCTTCTCAATCATTCGGACAATGAAGCCTTTATTAGGCTTTGACCATGATAAAGTGATGTATTATATTTGAAAAGAACCTTTTGCACATGGGGATTAACAAATACACTACCACGATCCGATTCAATTTTTCTATACGAATCCTGTTCAAGAATACTTTCAATGGCCCGAGCAACTTCAACACCTCTCTTTTACCGTAATGGAATGGCATAGGCATAGCGACTAAAGACACTGATTGCCACCAGAATATATTTGTAGGGTGCATTGTGACGCCGTTGAATTGCGTCTAAAGTTAAAAGATCCGTTTGCATTATATGCAGAGGGAAAAAGGCTTTAGTTCGTCGATATTGTTTGCTGCGAAGCCTGTGATTCCGATGCAGTGTGTAACTCGGTTAATTCTCTAGATACTCTTTTGCTTTTTTCAATGTGCTACCACAGACAACTTTAGAAAGCGTTTTGGAAGAACTTAAACTTCCCACTTCACCAATATTTTCATAGACAAGTTTCATAACTTCATCGATTTTGAACGCAAACACGTAGTGTAATGTCCCCTCCCCTTTTGCACACTGGAGGATGAATCAATTCATCTTCGCTTTTGACTAGCAGCCACAGGTGTTATAAAATCATTGCTGCTGCTGCTGCTAATATTTTCTAATATTGAATCTTCTTCTTCTTTTTTAAATGGTGGCGTTGGTGTTTTAGGAGGACTATATTCTCTTAGTTTCTTTAGAATTTGCTTATTGCCAATAAGACTTTTGGGGAAGTCTGGTACACTTAGAAAGGTGTATAGATTATCGTCAAATGATAAAAGTCCTTTACGATTCGTTACCATATCACAAATTAAATCAACTAGATTATAACTTTTTCCCTGAATTATAATTCGTTTTCCTGTGCTGTCGACTTGAATTTGATCACCAGTTTCCAACATGAGATAAGATAATACTGTTTTACTCTGTTCGTGATAGGTCAGTGGCAATAGGTTTCCAATTATCGTTACAATCGAATTCAAGTCCTTCTCCTTTGAATGCACCACTGCAGAATCTAGAGGAGGTGTTTCCTGTTTAGAGGGATCGGCGACTGCGACGGGTCTCTCACGATAAGGTTTATGCTTGTCCACACGTCGCAATGGATCTTGAAGTAAAAGTAGATTTTTATCATCGGCAATATTCTCATCATTAATGAATTTGCTAAGATTATCTTCAAAATCTTCGACGGGCGAGAGGACAAGTTCAAATGGTGACAATTTATCGGGTTTGGCCATTTAGAGAAAAGTGTTTAGAAGTCATGCAATTATTGGCAGTAGAAGCGTGAAAAAACTACCACCCGCTTGAAGGAGACGTTTTCTTTTAAATTTTTTCCCTTGTTTTTACAAGCCAAGGCGTGTACAGTGGAACGATGTTGCTTTGTCTGTTGTCTAACACCTTCTGGCAGTTGAACATTGCCCTCAGTTAAATTTAAACAAAGTTCAGATATTAGATTAATGAAATCATTGACAACACCATGTTTGAGTATGGCCTTCCTAAGCAAGGGTTTTGAAGTGCTTAAACGGAAAATAAATTTCGTTGTTCGTGTAGTTTCTTCAGTGTCATAACGCCAACTAATAACCTTTTCTACTGTTCACCGGAAGATAAACTGTAATTTCATTGTCGAAAATGTCGGTGACTACACGTAGATCCTCGGGCATGGTCTGATTAAGATCCAGCAAAATGTAACCGTAGGGTTTATTAGTCGCCTGAGTGTACGCTGACAGCAGAAATTTAGGGGCGCCGGAGTATATCTGCTTATTGAGAGTTATTAGCGAGCTACAATCAAGAACAGCTCAATATCTAATATAGATAGTGCAATTCAATTCTAGGGTTCACTAACGTGTACTCAGTTAAAGAGCTTAGTTCTATACCAGTGCAATGAAAACCCGCTTGTCACTAGTGTATATAGTGTACAACTTTTATAGGACTTGTGGGTACTGGTCACCTGTTACAAATAAATCATCGATTCTCAGCAATGAACTTGAGTAAATGCACCCGAAGGTATCATACCGTTGTATGACTTGTATTGATATTGCTGTGGAAATTGCATTTATTTTATCATAGGACTCCTGCCAAATACAATAGCACTGGTAAATTTTTTTCGGATTCTCCAAAAACATTTTCTGACAATTTTGAATTATTTTATCTAAATGTGTTGTTTTTCCCAACATGGAGGGACAACACAGAAACGATCTGAAGAGTGTTTAAAATTGATGCATGTTGTTGACAACAGTCGGACTACAACTAACTGTAAATCAAACGTGTTCAATGAATAAGTAGTAGTAGTAATAATTTTCCCATTGATCTATCTACGTTAACAAGAACAACAAAAAAACAATATTTCATGGTCATTTATTTGCAACATGAAAACTCTATTTGTTCAACATGAACAACATAAGAATAACACTTTATCGGTTCAACAATAACCTGACATTATTTCATGATCATTTATTTGCAACATGAAAACTCTATTTGTTCAACATGAACAATAATGTTAAAAATGACACTTTATGTACAACATAAAAAAACACTTTTGTCCATCAACAATAACACTATCTGTACAACACTTATTGTCTTTAAACACTTTTTGTCCAGCAAGAACACTTTTCTGTACAACAACAACAGCACTTGAAAAAACACTTGGAACATGAACTAGCACAGTTGAACATTATGAATTTAAAGGTGGGCCCCCCCCAAGGGTCGCGGGGCCGAAGGCCGGCCGAGGGCTCCCCCCCCCCCCCCCCAGGGTCACGGGGCCGAAGGCAGGCCGTGGGTGGGACCCCCCACCCCAGCCCCCGGGGCCGGCCGCGGGAAAAAAACTGTACAATAGTTGTCGTCACTGCTGCTACAGGTTAGGTTGGGTTAGTTGGGTCAGTGGTTAATTTATGAAAGGGCTGGGTGGTTAGTCAATTTATGAATGGGTTGGGTTAGGTTAGTTGGTTAGGTTAATTTATCCAGACCAAGTTGATTGCGATGGTCTATGCATTCAACTCGGTCTGAAATACGATAGTGGCCATGAGGCGGGACACTCACACCATTCTCGAGTACATAGACTATGTCGGATATACATGACATTGCATTCTTTTCCACTCTGACAGTATAATTTCTATACTGTAGAGAGCGAATTGCAAGCACTTGTGCTCTCGGAACTAGGCTACTTTCTACACAGTCTCTGTACACGCTCATGTTGAAATTGCTCTTTACAAAGTGTGTAGGCACCCCTTTACACGCATGCTTTTCATCCCCACTATGTGTTTGAACGCAATAAACTTTTGGACCCGGGAACACCCCCTGGATATCAAATCACTCCCCGTCTCTGATTTTAACATTAATAGTTGGTTGGTGGCTTGACGTTTCACCAACTCGGGGTAGAGGGACGGATTCCAGTTGGTGAAATCAATCCGCGAGCTGATGTGTTCCCCCTTTTCAAGATCACCCAATAAATCTTCGGTCCCATTTACCTTTAACAGCAGAGAATCTGTATCCCCATAGTAAACCTGAACCGCCCCCTCCCGGGGCCATTGCATCTTGCACACATTGTAAAAGAACGACAACATGAGTTTTTTGGAAATTTCTAGTACTGAACTACCGCCCGCTATATTCTTGTTCAGCGCCACATTTCGCTTTTTCCTATGTAGAAAAACCATGCTAGTCTCTATACTCGGGAATGATGTAAAATTGGAATCGGCAATAATTCGTGCACACTCTAGAGGGTCAGTCACGATGTCGCAGCGAGATCTATTACGTAAGCTTTCACACATTTTGCCAAACGCTGAATTTAGAATGGGTTAGTACATTTCTTTCTCTACCTTGGAGTTTGCCCTAGAGCGTTTATCAAAAAAAGTGTCGATAAACGTCTTTAAGTATGGTCGCTGATTGAACTGCAGGACCCTATGTATTTTGGTGATCTTGAAACCATTTTTCACCATCCAGTGCAAAAGCACATGGTGAACAACGATATTCTCCTTAGGGTCCAAATCAGCAATCAATCAGCAATTTTGCTTAGAGGGAGTCCAGTGCATCCCCATATCCTCAACCAATGATCGATTGCAGGGGCTCAGTGAGTCCCTGCTCACTGGTCGATTGATACAGGGAAAAACAAAATCTCTGACTGAATCGTGAAGCGCCAGTGGAATATGCCCGTCAATTTCAAAGAGCCTTCCGTGTGGCCCATTGTCCTCGATGGTGGTAATGTCAGGGAACTCACAAGGATTCTCAAGCCATTGATAGTTCCCACACGGCAAAGAGTAGTGAGAAATTGCCGAGGGGTACAATGAGTTCATGTCCAAGAACACTGCATTTGACTTTGCACCGGTGCTGTTTTGTCCGCTCGGATCGGTTGACAAGACGCGGTCCCCATGAAAAACATACCCTCCCCTCATTGAACGCTCTAGAAAAAGGTGCTGATCTACATCTGTGATTAGGCCTATTTCCTCCCTACTAATTTTTAAAATCAAATCCATCACCAAATGTGGTGTGGAAAAATAGTAGCCTATATCTAACCCAAATTCTGAATAGATTTGGTCTGTGTTCTTACAGCATATATTCAACAGAGTTAAAACACTACTGACAAAGGAAATTACATAATAATCCCAGCCATTTTCACAACTCCTTTTAGCCCGCACCTTCTAGGCAATCTCTTACCCGGCGACTGTACATTCACTACTGGTGACTGAATTATAAAAACCTTAAATTGGAGGTGGATGCACATCACTTAAGCAGAGTGCCACAACAGTAATAGACGTATGCATATACTCTTCTACAAGTCCATAGGTCATAAACTTCACTGTCTTGAAAGTTTTGTTTAGGCAAGGGAAAGCTATAAAAATTGTCAATTTTCCGCACTTGAATCAATTGAGCCAATGCCTTGGGACAAAAACTAAAAGAATCTAAAAACCTGATTTTATTCCAACACGTATGCCCATTATCCACTGCCTGCCATTTCAGATCGAGAAGGAACAACTTCTCTGCCGATTTGGGAATAATGTTTTAGGTAAATGAACTGTTTACCCATGGACTGTCTACTCCCCCTCCCTCCCTGTGCATACGTGCCAGTGCCGGTAAAATAAATTTTAAGTCGTAATTTGAGCTGTGAACAAAAACTGGAATAAAAAACTTTTGGCTAACATTTAAGTTGCACGATTGATGCGCTACCCCTCTAAAATTACTACCCCGAGAGGATATTTACTGCCACAAGTGATTATGATCTCTGACTTTCCCCCTCCCACCGCCTCTTTTCCCTTTAGTCTCTTTATCCTCCTCGTCAAACACTCCCTGAAAAACACAAATATTTTTTTATCCTAAATAACAAGACGATCATCTGTAGACAACGACATAAGGTAATGAGTAGATATCAAACGAAAAATACGACAATTGACCATGGAAATTAACCTGGTCAGTGCCTTGATCATGATCTCGTCCACCTCCTCATTCCAATGGTTCTACTATTTATAACAAACGCATGGTGTTAGAATTGTCTCTTTGCGCATGGGCATTGGAAACTGCAATAGCTTGGTGTTCTTTGATTCAGTTTGGAAATAGGGGATCTTTTACCTCCACCAGCTTAGCTTCACAATCCAACGATATTTTGTTGCACTGGGGGAGGGTGTTTTGGAAATTTTTAAAATGTAAAATGGACCTATCCCCTGAAACTGTTTCCACTGCCTAGTAGCCATGCCGTCTACAATGCTTCATATGATTTTGCAACTTTAATTCAGTCCAAAATCGAGAGAGGCCTTTCGGACAGTAGAAACATACCCCCCTTTTCTGTCCACCCCCCAGAACTCTACTAATGTCTGTGATCTGGTTAAAATGGCCAATTTAATTGGCAAAGTCACTAGATGGTGGTGTATACAACAACCAAACCCAGTGTTTGACGAAATCAATTGACGGGCCCCTTACTGGGAATACCACCCCCTTCTTTTTTAAACGAACCCCATCTTCAAATTCAGTTTCATACTGAACCACAGTAACGCCGATATTTAAATGAGCATTGGCCCTTTCAAAAATATCAATAGATCTTAGCGTTACTGGGTATTTTCCCTCTAAGCATGAAAAATCTACAATGGGGAAATGAACCCTTCCTTTCCATGCACAGACCAATTGTCTAAATTCGTCCTATTAGCGTCCCGAGCTAGAGCCTCGAATGCTGATATGAGGAAAGCATACCTGAAATATTCTTGAGCTGTTTCAAAACAGATATTTCTGGACACCTTTACAACCTTCTAAATCTTGATTATAATTTAAAAATATTGACCTCCCAGCCCCCCCTCTTAAAATAAAATATTTCTTAAATTTACAAATATTAACACTTAAATTTTCAACATAAAGAACTACAGAGCCGCTCCCATTTTTATTAAAGTTCTCAAAATGTGCAATAATTTGGCCATCCACTCGCAAAAAACACCCTCAAAATTTTCTAAATTTGAATAATCAAACGCATCTCGGAATGTATATAATGGTGGTAAACTTCGCTTTTCCCCTCATTTAAATAAAACACCTTTAAAACAACTGAAACCTTAATTGAATCCCTCCCTCCTCCCCATACTTGAATTTGGTTCTCCAGAAGTGCATGAATTTTATCTACATATTCATGCACAATTTCTCTGGGGTCAAACACAAAATTACCCACCATAAGTGAATTAAAAGGGTCCCCAAAAGTCGCAGTGTAGACAACTATATTATTTAATATCGAATTTGACAGCTGAAAGTCTGGAAATGTTGTAAATTGGACATTGCCCCCCTCCCCCTCTTGTATATTATCAACACTCCCTCGCCCACATTGTTCAATATTTGGGGTATGCGAATCTTCCACTTCTTTTGATTGAAGTGGATTCGTTAGGGTATCGGAGGCTAGAGGAGGAGGGTTCCCAGTTAATTCATTTGTAAAATCGTCCAAAAGCTGTTGTGTGTTTGGACTTAGCAAAGGTAAGTCCCCCTGCTCAACTGCGCTATAATCTACATTTAAAAAATCATCTAAAAACTCATCAATATTAAACGACGGTATTTGACTGTCAGGTAAAATGTTATCGTCCCATGTTAAATTGTTGGAGAGCTCCTCTCCTTCTCCAACTGATGAGGATGGTGATGATAATGATGATGATGACGACGAGTATGGTACTAATGGTCCAACCTATAAATGAAAAATATAGCTTATTTTCAAAGTGACCAAATCATCCCTACTGTTAAAATTTGGATTATTATTTAGATATTATTTAAAACGCGCTTAGTAGTAGTAGTAGTAGTAGTAGCAGTATGCACATAGTAGCATTTGGTTAATTCAACTGAAATAAAATCGAACTTAACGAAAATCTAAAACCCCGCTTTACATAGAGGAACAAAATTTGATTTTGTTCAAACAACTCCACCCTCTCCCTCTCAAGTTCCACTATTTAATGCCCCCTCCCCCTCTAAACCTGCAATTGCGGTGCTTCCCGCGGTGCTTCCCGGGCCCGCAGCGCTTCCTGTGGCACTTCTCGGGCCCACCGGCGCTTCCCGGCCGCCACGGCTCCCGACCATTTACATAATGTCCTAAAAAAAATATTGTTAGACCATAAGTCGTTTCTCTACTTCTTTAAAGGTTGTGAACTCATTAGCTTAATTATTGTAAGCCGCGTCTGTTCTGTTCCAAGACTGTTCAGCAGGAAAATACAATTAAATGGGAAACCGTTAACTCTTATTGAATGTTTCCCCCTAAAATCTTGGCAAGTTGTAAGGTTGAAAGCTGTCAAAAATATTACGCAAATTAGAATCCATATATGCAAAGAGATAAATGGGATAATCTCTGTCCTTCCTTTAAAACTATAATATTCAATTGTGAAAAATAGCATTTTGAGTTTCATAGTGGAGAGATAGCAGTAAACTAGAAATTACCTAAAAATATTATTATGAAATAGTGAAGAGATAGCAACAGTGGGGACAGAGAAAATAGCAAAGATTAGAAAAAGAGCGGTTTCTTTTGACTATCAAGCAAAAAAAATTACATTATATTTAGATATCTCTTAGGGAGGGGGTAGCAGAGAAATTTAAAACAATGGTTGCGGGCGAGGGGTTAATATTTTAATGTCTCTGAGATACACTTTTACTGCGATGAAATGAAAGGTTCTAGGCCCCTTAAAACTATAATATTCTAGGGAAAATAGCATTTTGAGATAAAAAGGTTCTCTAACAGTAATTGACTAGAAATTAGTTAAAAATATTATTATGAGATATCGAAAAGATAGCAACAGTGAGGGGACAGAGAAAATAGCAAAGATTAGAAAAAGAGTGGTTTGTTTTGACAAGCAAGCAAAAAATTACATTATATTTAGATATCTCTGAGGGAGGGAGGGGGGGAGCAGAGAAATTTAAAACAAGGGTTGGGGGCGAGGGGTTAATATTTTAATATCTCTGAAACACTTTTACTGTGATGAAATGAAAGGTTTACTTCTAGGCCCCTTAAAACTATAATATTCTAGCGAAAATAGCATTTTGAGATAAAAAGGCTCTTTAACAGTAATTGACTAGAAACTAGATAAAAATATTATTATGAGATAGTGAAGAGATAGCAACAGTGGGGACAGAGAAAATAGCAAAGATTAGAAAAAGAGCGGTTTCTTTTGACTAGCAAGCAAAAAATTACATTATATTTAGATATCACTGAGAAAGGGGGGGGGAGAAATTTAAAAACATGGTTGGGGGCGAGGGTTTAATAGTTTAAGATCTCTGAAATAAGTTTATATTAGATTGAAAAAGAGTTTTTTTTTTAGATATTTCTACCAGGTCTGTAAGAAAAAATACTCAAATTTACAAATTCTGTCTATATTTAAATGCCCGAAGGCCCAGGCGAAGCATGCTGTACCATCCGCGGACCTTGTGTAGACGGGACAGGTATTAAAGGTCCATGGAAAGCAGCCGCCCACTCGCTCTTTAGTTTTCGACCTGGTTGCATTGCAGCTGCACAGATGAAACTTGGGCAGTCAACACTTGTTTTGGGGTCGTGTAAGGGTCAGGATACTTAATAATGGATGGTCTCACAGGGGTTGCCTCGTCCTCTCTCGTTTTCTTAGATGGAGGGGGCATACATTCTTCACAATTTGCCTTAAAAGAAGAAAAAATTTAGTATGGAAAATAATTTCTCCCTTTTTTGTACAGAATGAAAATTAGTACCCCCTTTTAAAGAATTTATTGTCCAACATAAATTTGTCTAAAAAAGTATTTATCACTAAAAAGCCCCCTCTTTCAACCTTTTTCAGTAAAGCAAAAAGTAAAATTTCGCGAGAAATATACTAGGCTAAGAAATGAAACGTTTTTATTACACAACTTGTGAAAAAATAAATCATTACAATCAGTAGTCTATAGCCTTAGGATAGAAATCAATGTTTCTATTTTTACAATTTAGAAAAATAATAAATGTTTCAGTCTATAGGCTTTAAATTAGATAAAAAAAGATCGCTAACCCAGCGGCCTATAGGCCTAAATTTTGAAAACACAGGTTAAAATGTTATTCAATTGACACATAATATAAGCTTCATACAACTTCTAAAGACTTTTCTTTCTAGCCTTGAATATCAAAGTTAAAAACCATAGTTTTCACGCCCCCCTCCTGGGAATATAAAAGAAACTTTATCGAAAGAAAGCTTGAAAAAAATTAAAAAGATACCTAGAGACGCAACGCATATATTTACACATTAGTTTTCTTGTCAATGGGTGTACATGTCTACACAACGAATCCCTCCTTACTTTTTATGCGAAGAAACAGTTTGTTTTCACCTTACCACGAAGCTGTTAGAAGCGAGGCATTGCCCCCTCCCTCCCTCCCCCTTTTACATTATGTCCTAAAAATAATTGTTAGGCATTAATTTTGGAAATAACTCGTTTCCCTACTTCCATACAACATAGAATTTGCAAAAGCCTGTAGCCTTACATAGGTTAATCAACAACAATCTCTTTCCAAGCGAAACTATTTTTAATTTGACGGGAAAAACAAACCAGTTTGATCTGAGAAAACCTTTTACAGGAAGTGATTTAAAAAGGATGACAGCTAATTTTAACTTCGCGCTGGAGAGCCTTATCTCAAACCAGAGTGGCATACAACATAGAATTTGCAAAAGCCTGTAGCCTTACATAGGTTAATCAACAACAATCTCTTTCCACGCGAAACTATTTTTAATTTGACGGGAAAAAAACAAACCATTTTGATCTGAGAAAACCTTTTACAGGAAGTGCTTTAAAAAGGGTGACAGCTAATTTTAACATCGCGCTGGAGAGCCTTATGTCAAAACCAGAGCGGCATACATCATAGAATTTGCAAAAGCCTGTAGCCTTACATAGGTTAATCAACAACAATCTCTTTCCACGCGAAACTGTTTTTAATTTGTGTATTGTTGGGGGGGGACTTAGATATACTGGAGGGTGACCAAGGAAAATAATTTTATTTTGAAAATAAAAATGTACTAAAACAAAACTTACATGGTAAATTGAGGTTGCAATGACACACCTCTGAAGAATACCAATACAATTTAATTACGGATGCAATTCAGAGGAAAATCCACAAAATGTTTTCTATACTTTTGAAATCTTAAGAAAAGTTCCTCCAGTTTCAAAGTAATATCAAAACAGTAAACTTCTTAGTGATATAAGTATTCCTGATCCATAGGGGAAGTCCAAGAAAGAACATGCAATATCTAAAGGACTGTCTACGGATTACAAAGTGTTTAGCCTTGCTAAGAAACCTCCAAACCAGCGTAACAAAAAATATATGGGGCGCAAACATAGGACTATAGAGCCTTCCTAGGCTCTTCTTATTAAATTGCCCATTTATTTTGGCGAGCATACCATAGGTCTTACTATGTTTTTCCTTGATAGCTTGAATAATAAGAGTTCGGATATTCTTCATAAACGTACCAAAAGGTAGTCCCAGATACTTTAACATATCCATATTTTCAATTGAAAATGACCCGACTAGAAGATACTCACTCCCTCTAGAATTTGGATTAAATACCATAAATTTGGTTTTAGAAGCCTCTAAGAAAAGAGGACTAGAATGGACAACATTAACGCCAGTTTGAAGTGAATCAAGATCATTAGCTAGCAGAACTATATCATCGGGTTAATATCAATGAATCGGTTTATCAGAAATGCGATAAAATTTCTAGTAGCTATTCGAATAGCATTATTCAATAAAGCTGAACTAATAACCAAACCTTTTTTGACCCCCTCTCTTTACTAGAATACGATCGGTAAGATGGGTACAAGAACGCACCTTATCAGAAGAATTTTGATACCAATGCCACAAGCAAGAACAAATTTAATGGTTCACACCATTGCGAGAGCAAGAAGAACCTGAGAATGAAGTACAGAGTCAAAGGTCTTAGAGATATCCAAGACACACGCAAACAGACTTTTCTTAGCCATCAAGCAAACTGAAAACAGAGTAAGAAAAAAAGGAAAAAATTATTTTGGAACTTCCGAAACTAATAAAATTCATTGGTAGCAGTGACGTTATTGATATTGAAACACAGCAGGTCTTTTTCACGTTGGAGAATATGACGTTGGAACAAGCTTTAAAATCTTCTAATTTGAAACTTTTGAACATTTGACAGCAAAATTAGAATATTTGAAATACATAACATAATTGCTAGGTCGAATTTCTGCTAGTTGACATCTGATTCAGAATAACCAACACTTTATGTAGTTTCTCGTATTAGAAACAAGATATATGATTCTTCTCACTTCGGACATCTCACAGGTAGTCTAAGATATACAAATAGCATATACAGCCTTACAAGACTAAGGGTCACAAGCTACCTGTTTTGGTGACACATTTATGGTTCCCCTCTTCAGTTCAGCTTATTTATAGTTCATTGAGTGCATATCCAATATTTGGTCGCGCCCGTTTTCCCTTGCGCCCTTAATTGAAAAAGGAGATTTTTCATGCTGTTATTTTTTGTGCAAGACTTTTAGTAGAATAGAATAGTCTTTTTTATCCGATTTTCTGGGCAGGGTGGGTAAATACTGGACAGTTGTAGTCTGCGTCATTAAGAAAAGTTGAACTCCTAGTGATTGCTCTGGGATCCGCCCTTAGGGAGAATACCAAGGGAATACCATATCAGATTTGAAGGCGGTTTCACCTTCAAATATAATTTTTGTTTTACTTAAGTGAAGTGCACCCCTGCTTCCACCCGACAACCTAGCATGATGGACGAAGATAGTTTTAAGGCCCACCAGGGTATGGAAATTTATCGATTATTTTATTTTCTAAGAGGATTTCCAAGCTTAAACTATAATTTCAGCACTTGGAGTATGTAGTTGGCTGTTCGTTCTTATTTCAAAGGTAAGACGTATGAGCAAAAGCACGTGACATACTAGAATTGACAATGTTAAGGGCAGTTTGATGTTAATCGAGATCTTTAGCTAGCAGAACCATATTATATGGCTAATATCAATGAACCGGTTGATCAGAAATGCGATAATATTTCTAGTAGCTGTTCGAATAGCGTTATTAATAAAGCTGGGCTAATAACCAAACCTTGTTTGACCCCTCTATTTATTAGAATACGATCGGTAAGATGGGTACCCGAACGCACCTTAACAGGAGAATTTCGATACCAGTGTCACAAGCAAGAACAAATGAAATGGTTCATACCATTAAGAAGGAGAGCAAGAATAGTCTGAGAATGAAGTACAGAGTCAAAGGCCTTATAAATATCGAAGACAGACGCAAACAGACTTTTCTTAGCCAAATGGTGCCGATCAATAATACCAACGAAAACAGCATGCATATTTCGAACTCCAATGCCACTTCAACCAGCAGAAAACAGACTTGGCAATTATGTATGAATTTCAAATATTCTAATTTTGCTATCAAATTTTCCACAGTTTTAATTTAGATCATAGCAAAACACTTTAAAGCTTCTGACGTCATATTCTCCAGCGTGAAACACCTGCTGTGTTAATATTAGCAGCGTCACTGTCACCAATGAGTTTTATTAGTTTCGGAAATTCTTCCAAACTAGTTGTTTCCTTTGTTCGTTATTACCTTGTCGTTCAATTTGTGTATCGACAGTTTGCCAAATTTTTCCCTCATCCACTGTGCTGTTTTCTCATTGCTATGAAAGACATGTGTTCTGTTAGGTTGTTTCCTCTATAACTTCCAAAGTTCAAGAAACACATTGACCATTTTCAGTATTAAGTAATAGGTTTTTCCAGTCCCTGGTAGACCTATGATCTGTAAACAGGGATGACGACAATCTACAATCGCTTTCTGTGCGGGGGTCAAGAATAAATCTGCTACTGTTTTGTTCATTTTCTCATCTTTCTTTTTCTTGTTTCTGTAATCTTCGTCTAACGCTTTCCTTATGATTTGTCTGGCTTCATAATATCCCACTGGTACTTAGTTTTGAAGTAACTAATGTATAAACCATAGAACCTGAAAAACAGGAAATGAGACTGAAGAGAAAAGCGTAGCTGCAGCACTACAAACTCAAGACTAAGATAACGGTGCTTTTAGGCAAAAATATTTTTAGTCACAACTATTATGGTCAAAGTATTATATAGTTACAGATACTTATGATTACTACTAAACCTCTGACTTCGTATTTTAAAACGGACTCCTATGTCTCAGCAAACATCCACTGCTTCAAATCAATAAAAAATTAAAATGGAAAAACCAAAAAAATATTAAAAAAATTTTTTTTTCTTGGAAGTATCCTCTATAAATCCTGTCAAAATTTTTTTTCCTAACAGGGTTACTCAGGACACATAATTTTATTATCAAGAAAAACAATCAAATGAGCTATAACAAAAAATGTTGTCTAGGTATAAGAAACAAGTTTGGAGTTTTGCAAAAGTATTAGCCAGAAACATTTGCTGTGAGTGAGTCCTCAAATCAGCTTCAAATACTGACTACTCTTTTTTTGAAAGGAAAGGTCATTTGTTTCACATTTATCGTGCAAATAAACACAACTTTTGAGCTTTTAGGAGTTGTAATCATGGTTACAGCTGCTACTACTACTTTTTCAACTACTGCTTCTATTGCAACTACTTATAAGA
Organism: Artemia sp. Qi Xiang Cuo; assembly: GCF_049724085.1. Taxonomy (NCBI): domain Eukaryota; kingdom Metazoa; phylum Arthropoda; class Branchiopoda; order Anostraca; family Artemiidae; genus Artemia; species Artemia sp. Qi Xiang Cuo. The sequence continues at coordinate 52,209,234 of NC_142810.1, forward strand.
CCAAGAGCATTAAGTTGAAAATTTCAAGAAGTATATGAATACACAGGTTACAGAAAGGACTTATCAGATATGGCATAGCAAAGGCTAATTGTATCAAGTTGAAACTTCCTGGAGCTTATGAGAAGGATGTTCAACTGACCTAAAGGCAATACATTTATACCACTGCTGCCACTAGTACTACCACTTTTACTATTAATGATAACACTGGTAAAACCAATACTAGCACTGTGACTACTATTACAACTATGCCTAAGGGCATGAAAGTGAAACTTTTGTGGTATTTTTAGGGGGAAGGTAGACTGAATCACAACACGCCATATATCCATAGATTAACAAAAGGGCGTAACAACAATATATTAAGAACAGTTTGGTATATGAAGTTCAAATTAACAGGGTTTGTTGTATGGGGATGTTGAAATAAATAAAAGAAAGTGTTTGTATCCTAATGCTGCTATTTCTGCTCATACTAGTACTACTACTATTATTAGCACTTTTTCTGCTGCTACTACTGCCACTGAAGATATGGGTAATATTATTCATTCTACTGCTACGACCATTACTGATGGTCGGTATTAAGTTAGGTCGTATTAAGATGGTATTAAGATATTAAGTAAGGTCTTATTAAGATGGTCGGTAGGAGCTAATCTTTGATTTGAAATTGAAACTTCTTTTAAGAGTAACAAGAGACTTGAAAGGGTGCAGCCCTCATCCCAAGCCCAGTCCCTTTCCAAATACATCCAGTCAAAATTTTGAGGCCATTTTGTTTAGGATAGTAGAACAGGCTAGCAACTATGCCTCTAGGGATATTGGGTATTTCAACCCCTTACAATTATGCAATTTTTCCTCTTTGCTTTAAAACTAAATGTTGCTTTAAACTGAATCAAAATGCACTGTGTAGCCTATATCGTTATAAATAAGAAGCCTCAGCAAATACATCGAGAACAGCCGAGGGCATTCAAGTTGAAACTTTCGGTGCTACTTCTACCACTACCTCTGCTCTTACAATTTAAATAAATCAAAAGAGTATAAGCATATACATCTTATCAGAGCACATAGATAGAATTTTCGAGAATGGTATTTAGCTTTATTTTTCAGGTTAACTTGAGAAGGTGTAAACTTAAACTAAGCGATACCATTTTTGTCAAGTTTATGATGGAATTTAAGAGCTCTGGGGCTACTTTTGCGTCTTTGACGCACCCCCGTCATGATTTGTAAGAACGGGCTGTGCCAGCCGTTGACTAGAACACAGTTCTCTGTACCATGGTGTTCAACGTTGAATAGTCTGCAATATTTCTCAGGGAATACGATCGATTCTAGAATCCATGAAAGAGCTTCTCGGACTAATGAGTAGAAACTAGCACGGTAGTCGAGGACGGCAAAAAAGCTTTCTGTCGAAATCTGTGGCTTTTTCTATTATCAATTGAATCTTAAAAATGTGTTCGATGGTTGAACAGCCCAGCCTTGAGAAAAGACCATTGAGAAAAGTTTCCCGGGGACTGACAGCAGTTATCCAACGGTAATTTGAGCGTTCACTTTTAAAGCTTTTCTTCTTCCGTAAGTATATGACACCCTTACACCAATTTTCGGGGATTGTCTCATGTTTCAGATTATGGACAAAAGGTTTTGGAGGAACTGAAATTTTGTAGGGCTTGCATATTTTATATGTTCAGAGCTTAGGCCACAGATACAAGCAGCTTTATTATTTTTTAGATTTTTTTAACTGCATTTTTGATACCTGAGGGGCTGAAGGGCTCGTCTGGAGGAACATCTGCTTAGGTGTTCGACAGCTAGTCTAGCTGAGACTACCAATTGGAGGGTCAGACGGGCTGATATTGCTTAGGAGCGAGCAGAAATGGTCTTTTTGCAGCTCAAGATAGGAATCTTCATTAAAAAGAAGTGTCCCATCCCTGATTAGGACAGGTCCCAAAGCGAGAGTTTTATTTTTTATTTTAGATCTCGGAGATGTTTAAGCAGGCAACCCATGTTCTTCTGTTTTGCTGCTAGTTTAATTTAATCGGCTTTAACTGCAACGAACTGAGTTCAGTCCTAGTGAATGAGTGTTCACCTCACTCCATTAAGCCTTCGATAAGTGAAAATGTCCCGAAAGAGTCTTGCCCTCCGTCTTTGCTCTATGACCTACAGTATTTTATTAGATAGCCACCATTTATTTGGAAAACTTCTAGTGCCAAGCACCAATTGTACTGTCTCGCTCATCTGTGATTTAAAATACTTCCAGGCACTTTTACTGCTGCTAAGTGTGCTAAATAGCTCAAAAGGATTCGATACCTCAATACTATACTTCAGGCAAGCATCTGCCTCCTCAAATTTCCCGAAATCTGCAACCGACTGGCCTTCTTTCCGATTGTTGTGCTTGGAGGCTGAAGTTCAGCACATACAAGCCTGTGATCTGCAGTTCCGAGTTCTGCTGATCTGCAAGTCTTACAGTTTTTTTTCAGTGATTATTTTTAGCGTTTAGAAATAATGACGTGGTTGATCATCTTCATTGTACAACCGCCATTACTATACAACGTGTACTGGTGGATAGTTTTGCTGGTGTTTGCGGTAACAAGGTCATATCGATCGGCATCGTTTATATAGGTGAAAGCCATTATCATTAAGTTTGTCAGAGGACCAATTGCGTCATGCCAAACATCCACATCATCACGTACTTTGGCGTTGAAGTCAACGAGAAGAAGATTTGTAGTGTGGGGAGACACTGTCCTGAGTCATCTGCTTAGAGCAGAGTAAAGGTATTCCTTGGTTTTGTCGTCTGAATCGTTGGTCGGGGTATAGCTTCCCATAATGGTCAACTTGCCATGCTAGTGTCCAAAGCTTCATTAGTCTGTTTGATACGACTTCCTGCAAGTGTAATGACTTTCCAGGGCAACGAGTGATTGCTGTATATATGCTGTTCTCCGATTCCAGTAAAATGAGTTTCTTTGAGACCGGGGATTGCCACTTTATTCTTGTATAGTTCTTCAGAAAGTGGTTTTTTTTTGTGCATTCAGAGTCGAAACATTACAGGTGGCTATTCGAAGCTCCGTTTGGTCCATGAGATTTAATCCGTCAGTCTTTCTGACATCGTCAGCAGAATGTTGATTTACGCGCGATGGTCCAGATCTTAAAAAGGAGTCTGAATCCGAGCCTATTTGTCATTATTCGTAGCGCTTATTTTCAGCTGAGGGCTGCTAGCCAAAAAGGAGTCTGAATCCGAGCCTATTTGTCATTATTCGTAGCGCTTATTTTCAGCTGGAGGGCTGCTAGCCCAACCAACCCTAGGCCTGGAATCCCATTAGATCTAGATTAACCTAGATACTGAGATTCCAGGGGTGGGTTCCACTCACCACAAAAGGTTACAGCTACCTTGATCGGAGTGTTTAGTTAGGGGGGGGGGGGAACCTATATCCAGAGCCACGTGGTCAACAGACAAAGTCTGCAATATTTTTGGACGAGCTCCATTTACGTCTACAACTCGAAAAGAGATGCCAAGTTAATGGCCTTCTAAACGTCCTTCATTTGCATATTGTGTAGAATTTCGGGTAATAAAATTCAAATATCATGATGAGGGCATCAGGATCTTCAAATTGCCTAGGTGGGGCATGTCCCAAAATTGGTTGGGAACCACTGGTTGTTCTTTTTATCCATAAGTTTACATTTCTCAGGTTGTTCTCTTGAATCTTATTCCATTTGGTGTTCCAGTTAATTCATTTTGAGATATTATTAGGTAATGTTTATGTTTTCTAAGCATTATAAAAAATGTTGAAAACACCTAATTTGTCCTTCAATTCATTTTTGATTCGTTCTGATCCTCGTTGTCGCCTGACATGTAACCGCATGTTTCTTTGTTCTTTACTTTCTTTTTCGACTCGTCGCAATTGTTGCTTTTGCAAGTATTCTAACCACAAATCATTGGTTCAGATGTTTTTCCAATTCCCTTTTCCGTAGCTTCTTGGATAATTTTGGTCACATTTGATGGTCCTGTTTGTTAATTTTAATCAATTGTTAATTTACATTTTTTCCACTAGGTATTATGAAACTGCTGAAACCAACTTTGTAAATTGACTCACTACGCTTGGTATTTTATAATTAGCTATGTTTTTGTGTGATTAAAAAGCTACAACAATTCCTGAAATAAAATGCCGTATATATGCTCTTGAAATATCCTCATAAATACGATGTTTCTCAGGTGAAACTCTTTTCTCCAAAATTAAGGCTCTTGATAAAATTTCTCAAATTCTTGACCTATCTAGATCGTTTTTTCAAGACAGAAAAGCGGTAGATACTAATGAATAAAAAATCGAGCTGTTTTTGAGATGAATTAAATTGAATGAATATAAATTGTGAATTGAAATAAACATAAATGGTAAGTACCTACGATTATCCAGGCAAAAGACAGACGCAAAGGTACACAGCTCTAAAAAAAAGCTTCAATAGTCATTTAAAAACCTAAATAATATCTTAACGGCAAATCAGATTTTTAATCGTACCTGGTACCACGAATTAAGGTAAAAAAAAAGAATGAATAAAAAGGTTAAAAAGTGAAACCAGGACTACTCAGTTCATGAATGTTTATTTCAGGTACAGTGTGTGGTTTACCAGGTTTTAATTTGCCACATTTTTCGGTATATTAGTAAAATGTATTTGTGATGGCTTGTAATTTCAATTTCAATTTCACTTTTTCAATCAATCTCATTCAATTCAATTTTCCGATCAATCAACATCATCAATTTCAGTTTTTGTTTTTACGAAAATCTATAAATTGAATTTATTCTGTATAATGAAGCTAAAACCTTCAATTTGTAGCCAAAACACTACCAAAGTTAAAACCGTAAGATGTATGATTAAATTTATAATAGCTAAATAATCCGGCTAAATCTAATCCGGCTAAATAATCCGGCTAAATTATCCAGATCGCTTTAAATAAAAAATTGTAAGGATTTTCGTGCAAATTTCCAGAACAGAAAAGACTATTTTTTTTTATCATTGAATTAAATTTTACTATTGAATTTGTTCTGTTGCGTGTAGCCGAATAAAAAAAAAATTGTCTTCTTCCTTTTTTCATTAAGATGAGAGACCATGCACCATTTCCAGATATTTTTAGTGTTTGTTGGAGCCTAGTCAAAACGCCTGAGATCCCCATATTCTCTACTATTGTAATTTCATTGAGTGGAATGATCATACACCATTTACCATAATTTAATTTGAATAGAGCCATGTCAAAACGCCAAAGAACCGATGCTCGTCAGTTTTTTATTTTTAAAGAGTTTAATTGAACATACAACAATCCCCAGAAGTTTTTTAAACTCAAATGAAGTTTTTTAAACTCAAAAGAAATATGTGCCTATTTTTTGCACCATTATGAGCATTTATGAGCAGTGTCAAAACGCCAACAACCCATTTTCTTCAGTTTTCAATATTTATTGAGTGGATAGATCATATACCATTCACGAGACTTTGTTTAGGCTGTAATTCGAATAGAGTTTTAGTGAAAATCCATGTTAAGACACCAAAGGTCCCATTCTCGTCAGTTCCTAGCTTGTCCAAATTGGTGAAAAATTAACTTATTCCTAGGATGTTGCTAGAGTTCCGTGAAACAGGGCTCGATTTAAGGGGGGATTGAGTTTGTTAAGTGTTGAGTTAAATGGGATTTAGTTGAAAAAGGATTCAGTTAAATGAGATTGAGCTGTACATGGGCTACTTCACAAGTTGGAGTTCAGTAACACGAGATTTCAGTTACCCGTACACCCAGAAACATAACTCTGTCACCTGTAAAACAAAAGGTCTAGGGCTTTGTTCTGCAGCAAGCTGTATCTTCTCAGAGCAGCAACATTCAAATAGAGGGTTGCTAGTGTTCATATTAAATACTTATGCACAGCACTTTACAGAAAAAAAAATTTTTGCAAAACTTTATATTTTAGCTTTAATTATCAAATAAGTTTCTGATCTAATTAAATTCGTAAGTAGTCAATTCTAATCTGTATACAGACTTTACAACTTTTTTTCTTATCATCGATGTAAAGCTTAACTGACTGAAAAGAAACTGAGTTTTATTTTACATTTTTAGGATGAGTGCTAGAAACGGCTTGCGTCAACAGAATAGCATTTAGAAGTGGTTACAAACAATACAATTCCCAATCAATTTTCCCAAACTTTCAAAACTAGTTTTGCAAATTAACTAGAATTTTGGCTCGACTACAGGATCTGTTTAAGATGAAATGATGTCAAATATTAAACTAAGATCATTTTAAGTGTGACTATCTCTGGTAGTCAACTTCTTTATGCCAAAGGCACCCAAAGCCCTCTTTATTTCCAAGATGTTCCCCATGAAAAAGGCCTTTCCTTTGTCCAAGCCATTCCTTACGCTCAAGCCAGTCTCTACGCCCAAGTCCTGCACCAAACCCTTATACCAAAGGCATTTCTAAGCCGGATGTATTTTCTGTACGCAGGATTTTTGATAACACGACACATATTTCTTGTATCCAGTTATCAAAGGCACAACTTATACCCATTGTTTTACTTTCATCTAGGGCATTAAACTCTTTAGACTCTTACAGTTAGGAAGGGAACAGTAGCCAAACTTGTTAGTAGTTATTTTGTTCGTTTTAAGCTTACTTTGCATATCCAATTAAAATTTTACTCGTTTTAAGATTTATTTATTCATTTATATTAGTACCTGTTGCATGTTTGTTTGCTATAATTATTTATTTAATTTCTGTTTGTTTTAGGTTTCATTTTTTCTTTCTGAGGAATTTATGGTCGTTTTGAGTGTGAATCATTATAAGTGTTTATTTTTGCTGATCTGAAGTTTAATATGGCACTACTTTTCTTTGATAATATGTTTTTGGGAATTTATTTTAATTAATCATATGGAAAGAGAGTCATTCTAATTTCATTTATTTTGTTTAATTTTCTGCAATGTAATTTCAGTTTTTTTCGTATAGATATTTCATAATGTTTTTTTTTAATTATCTCGTTCAAATATTGTTTAATTGAATATGTTTTCATCTTTTGATTTTTTTTTCTCACTTTGTCAATGCTGCCATGCTAATAAAAAAAACACACCTGAATTTTTGTGCCACATGCCATATTTTTTTCAACTGCATCTACATTGCAAAAAGAAGACTGAAAACGGTGGATCCTACCTGAGATTAAGTCAGAGATCTCTCCTAATAAGAAAATGTAGAATTTATTGCTTAAAACTAATTTGTGTATTTAGAACACCACTTCCCTCATGGGAGACTCTAGCTCCCATCATTAAATAAAATTTGATCTAAATATATTATATTAATAAACAAATTTATACATTAAATTAATATATAAATCTATATGATATTATAAAAGTAATAAATAAAATATATATTAATAAATATACACTACTACTACTACTAGCAACTCACCGCAGCACCAAGCTGCCTGAGGCCAACAGAGCTACGCACGCTCCTCCTCGATCCCAAGCTATTCAAAGCCTCCTCTTTACACCCGCCCAGGAAGTTCCCATTTCCTTTAAATCTTTCTTTATGACATCCTCCCACCCCAGACGGAGACGACCTGCTTTCCGCTTAGCCCTAGATGGTTGGCCGAAAAGAACAATCTTCGGCAATCTGTCATCCTTCATCCGCACAACGTGCCCTAACCACCTTAACCTTTCTTTCATTATAGCCCTAGAGAGCAGTATTGAACCACATTTTTCGCATAGCCTACTCTTTGACATACAGTCAGTCAGCCAGGTACCAAGAACAATCCTCAAGAAATTTCTCTGGAAGACATCCAGCAAATCTTCATCCGCTTTTCGGAGCGTCCATACTTCAGATCCATATTTGACCACTGTCATCACTGTAGCTTCTAATATTCTAATGTTTGTTTGCAGACTTATCTTCCTATTCTTCCAGACTTTTTTTTAACTGTGAAAAAACACCCTGAGCCTTGGCTATTCTATTTTTAACATCTTCACTGCTCCCACATCTTTACTAATAATACTACCTAGGTAAGTGAAGCTGCCCACCTGATTAATCTTTTCATTACCCAACGTCACCTTTTCATCTTCGCAAAAACTCTACAAGTTCATTCATTTTGCTCACACTTTCATCTAGGATGCTTAAATCATCAGCATAATCCAGGTCCAGGAGACTTTTTCCTCCCCATTTGATTCCGTGGTCTCCCATTGCCTTTCCTGTGCTCTTTAAAACAAAGTCCATCAAAATGATCCATATAAAGGGGGATATAACACAACCCTGCTTCACTCCTGATTTAATACAAAACCAGCTGCTAACCTCATGTCCTACCTTAACCGCAGCAGTGTTATTCTCGTAAATAGCACTAATCACTTTAATGTATTTAATAAATATACATTAATTATAAATAAATGTAATAATACAAATGCTATAAATGCAATAATATGAACTGGACCCAAAGGCCCTTCTTAATAATCTGAAAGAATACAGAAAAAATCACAATAGTAAAATTTCATTATTAAAACAAAACTGGAGCAGACTCCCCCCCCCCTTGTAGACAAAAATATCAGATTAAAAAAAAATCCAAGAATCACTTACTGCAAAAATTACAAGCAAAACTAAAAAAAAAAAATGAAAACAAACTTGATTCTAATTTTCTTGGTATATTAGATGACGGTCCTCACAGATTGCCCTCATTTAAGCATAGAGATACCATTTCTTGATGATCTGTGCAAAACTACATGAAGCCATCACAGCGGCTGAGGATCACTATTGGTTTTAGGCATCATAATCGTAGATATGATTACGATACAAACTCCAAAATATACCTCAAGAGTGTAAAAAATAAATAATAAAAGGAGCTTAATATCAAAACCAAGGGGTGGAGGGGATGCCTTCCATACCCAGGCCTAGAACCACTACTACCCAGGATCATCCAGATTTCAGAGAACAATTGTATTCCACTCTACGAGGGGCCATGAGCTAGAAAGTTAAGCATATCAATTAAGTTTTAGAGGCATTTGGAAGGTGCCAGGTAGGAGACATACACCTTACAGAAAAAGTTCTAAGATAGTGACTACAAAAAAAAATATAAAAACAAAAGATATGTATTTTCATATGGTTCTTTTGTGCCAAGTTCAGTATGTCTTAAATCTTTTAAACGTAGATAATTAAGCATTCAAAAATTACTCCAGACGGCTAAACGACGTGCTAAAATGTGGCTAAACATTTAGATTGCTTGCGGAAGACCGTTACGCGGGACTGTATTCGAGCTGAAACGGAGTACAAAACGCAAATACAAAGCTGAGATGAAAAAGTACCGTATTATCGGGCAAAAGTTCACTGAGAACAAGAAATCATGGCGAAGTCTAATTAGACCGGACCACCGTGCACCTAATACTTGCCTGACGCTGCTTGACTTGCACTCTTACTATACTTCGGTATACGGGGACGAGAATCTTGCCATAACCAACCAGTATGAAAAGGAAGTCACCAGTTGGCTTTCGCACTTCTCGGGACAGCGCTGTGTTTTTCCCATATCCCTGGAAAAGATCACAATCACGGTCAAAAAGGCACTTTCCAAAGGAAAAAATGGGACAGATGGCGACGGTCTCACAACAAAACATCTCAAGCACTTACCTGAAAGTTTCTATTCCCACCTTCAGCTTATCTTCCAGATGTGTATCACCGGGGGTTTTGTACCAAACAGTTTCCTGACAGGAGTCATCACTTCTATCGCAAAGATAGGAAAAGATCCCAATGACTGTAAATCTTACAGACCCTTAACAGTCTCTTGCATCCTGAGCAAAGTGTTTGAGTATGTGATCTTGTCCGAGCTGGATACTGGAGATTTCGGTGATTATCAACTTGGATTCAAGAAAGGTTTCGGTTGTCTAGAGGCTCCTCGCCTTCTTGCTAACATACATATGGACTCAGAGAGAAACAAGTCGCCTTTCTATATGTGTACTATAGATATTTCAAAAGCGTTCGACAGCGGCAATCACACGCAGGCAATGAATGCTCTACTGCTGAATGGTGTAACTGCGAGCATAGTGAAAACATTGAAATTCTGGTGCGAAAATTCAATAGTTTCTGCCAAATGGAAAGATAGAACATCAGATCCCGCCAAAATCAAAAGAGGCGTGAGGCAAGGGAGCGTTCTTAGTCCTCTCATTTTCAAACATACGATTTCCAAGATTCTGGACCGCATCTCGCCCTCCCTTCTACTTCACGGTACCGACATGTCTTACCTTGCATACGCTGACGACGTCCTTCTGCTCAGTAGATCGAAAGCTGACTTACAAGATAACCTGAGTCGACTCCACAGTGACTTTCTTTCTATCGGGCTCTCTATCAATATAGAGAAGTGCGAGTTTTTAACCTTCAACACACCTAAAAGTGAATCTGTGACCCTCGGCAATCATGCAGTCCCTGCAGTGCCTGAGCTAGGATATCTGGGTATCATGATTGCAAAAACAATCGGTAAAACCAGGCAATCCATCGTCAAGCAAACAACCACCGCCATTAAACGTGCTTACGGGTCTGTAGTTCCGAATCGCGGACACTACTCTAGGAAATCTCTAGCCTCAATTTATCGTTCAGTTTGCCAGCCACACGTAATCTACCTTGCCGGTGCATCCCATGTGCTGACAGTGAGAGACTGTGAAAAAATCCGAAAGTACTACTATAAGTATTCAAAATTTTTACTGTATATATCCAAGTGATACCGGAATTCTTGACTGGAAAAATATGGACTTCCGGAGCCATCCAAGCAATGGTCAACCATTCGGGACAATTCAATGTTCAAAGTCAGATTTATGAGACGTCGTTTTTCACCTGCATTTGTTTGAGTTTCGTATCTTTATTTTATTTTATTTTTTTTTAAGTTGGTTTCCTTTTTCTTTTTTGTTGTGCTCCACTATAATCTTTTTGTAGATGGTGGGTAATTAAATTATTATTATTATTATTAGTACTTTTGATTGTCGTTCGAATGAACCCTCTTGCGATATTTTAGGATTACTGGGTCGATAAGATCACCTCTCGGGAGAAAAAAAAACAAACAAATAAAAAGACATCCGTGATCTTTCTTCTGACAACAAAAAAAATACAAAATTCCACATTTTTGCATATAGGAGCTTTAAATCTCTAAAATAGAGCTATCTGATGCGCTGAATCTAATGGTATGATTTTCATTAAGATTCTATGACCTTAGGGGGTGTTTCTCCCCCTTTTTCAGGAATAAGGCAAATATTCTCAGGCTCCTAACTTTTGATGGGTAATACTAAACTTGACAAAATTTATATATATAAAATCAGCATAAAAATATGATCCGATTTGAGTGTACTTCCTTTTAATTATATTCCTTGGATCTTATTGAATGCCATGGCTAGCCTATTATCTATTATTTCAACTATTATGCAAGGGTTCTGAAACGCCACAGCCATTTCTTTTCTACCAGATTTCTACATCTCTTGACGAATAACAAAGAAGACCAACGTCCAACCAGCGACTTGCGAAGTTTTTAACTCATGAATAGGCCCGAATCTTTTGTAAATTCAAGCTGGGATATCAGAAAGACTGATGAAAACATTAATGTTTGCGATCAACATTGATCGCACCGGTGATGCACCGCCGCTGCTATATTAGGACACACCACACCGGTCTTCCCTTATCGGCGAGGCTTCGGGGTCTAGTAGTAATCGTTTTTTCAAAATGGATGATTTGGATTCTTTTAAAAGGATAATAAAAGGTAAGAGCAACTCGCAGTAATATTCTGTTTGTTCATCTTTGAAAGCAATATTCAAACTAATAATAATTCTATATAACCATTCAATATTTATACTGGAAATATGAACCAGAATTTAATTATTTCTAATTTCTAATCTGAATACCTTAACCTCTAGGTCATTGCTATAAGCCTACAAATACAGGTTTAAAATCTAGAACAGTGACACAATTTACTCGTTCATCGGTCTTACATCCGTATGTTATACCATTTTGGTCAGTTTATATTGTGTTATGGTCGCTTTATATAGTGTCCGGGCCAGACCTATACCCCTTATACTACTTATTTATATTTTGAAAAACATAAAAAAGACGTTTTGAGTGGTGAGAAAATTCAATTTCCTGGCTATTTTATTATTTTTCATTTCCAACATGTAATAAACAGTTGATTGGGAACAGTAGACAATATAAAACCAACAATTTTTGACTTGGACACTTTGACTTTTTGATTTATTTTCAATCTGAAAAAGCAAAAAAATTACAAAATCGAAAATACATCCATAACATTATTTATATGTACGAATGACATTTATCAATTGTTTCATTTCAGGCATCTTATTGTGTTGTATTTTATTTAACTTTTTATTTGTATCAATGCGATTTTTTTTGCTAAAAAAAGAAAGATTTTAAGAATCAACACAACCATATTCGTTTTCATGTCAGGTTTTTTTGGTTCTGAATTTTAATTGAGGTGTCATAATAACCTGAAATATGACTAGATAAAAAAAAGCTGAGAATCAATCCAACCTCTTTTCTTTTCAAGCATTGATCATCCTTGATAAACTCCCCTCGGTCCCCCTCAAAGTTAAAATCTTAATTTTAGATGATATTCCTCTTCAGTATTCCCTCAAAATTTCAGCTGGGCTATTTAAACCGTTTATTTATACTCTGCTGTGCGTCAGAGTTCGCAAATTATCACTTTTGACGACATGAGAGAAACTGGAAACTAGCATACTGTAATTTGCAGAGGCGTTGAGGAGGGGACAGCCCATTTCATATACGGAATAATTTCTATTCGTTTTAGGTTTTATTCGCTTCTTACTTTCAGTTAACAAAACTTGTTTTGTTATTTAATTTTTGAACGGTTTTTAATAAATGCAGGTTTTGATTTTGGCTTACCGTACATGAATAATCAACACCAAATTTGCATATTAATTTTACTTTTATTTGGTTAAATGGCTGTCTCGAACGTTGTTTAATTTTATTTACGAACGTTTTTATTAGTAATAAATATACGAAACTTACGAATTAACTTACGTAACGAAGTTCTATATTCAGGAATTTTTAATACGTATATTAGGGGGTTCGCCCCCTAGTCAATACCTCGCTCTTTACGCTAAAGCTCAAATTTTGTTCCAATTCTTTAAGAATGACCCCTTAGTCACAAAGGCGGTTAATTAGAATAAATAGCTCGTATGAAAATACTAAAAAATTAGTACTAAACTACAAAATAAAGTACAAAATTAAGTACTAAACAAGGTATTGACTAGGGGGAGAACCCAATCATATACGTAATATTTTCTGGTAGTTTTAAGTTTTGATATTGCTCCTTACTTTCAGTTGAATAACTTTTTTGTTTTTTTTGTTTAATTTCTGATCTTTTTTTTAAATAATGCTGGGAAATCTGGCATCCCCTTCATAGCAATGTCCCTTCCCACATGAAAACTTCCTACATGTAAAGATCCTCCCACATAACCCCGACCCATCCCCCCCACTACCAAAAAAAATCCCCCTGAAAACGTCTGTATACTTTCCAATAACCAATACTATATGTTAACATTGGGTAAAGTTCATAGCTTTCAGTTCTCCCCCCGAGGACTTTGGGGGATTAAGTCATCCTAAAAGACATAGTTATCATATTTTCGACCAGGCTGAACAAAATGGCTATCTCAAAATTTTGATCGGGTGTCTTTGGGAAAAAAATGAGCGTCTGAGGTGGCCCAGGTGCCCTCCATTTTTTTTCACTTAAAAAGGGCACTAGAACTTTTAATTTCCGTTCCAATGAGCACTCCCACAATATTCTAGGACAACTGGGTCGATACGATTACCCCTGTGAAAAAAAACACGCATCTGTGATCTTTCTTTTGGCAAAACATACAAAATTCCACATTTTTCAGATAGGAGCTTGAAACTTCTATAGTAGGGTTCTCTGATACGCTGAATCCTGATGGTGTGATTTTCATTAAGGTTCTATAACTTTTAAAGGGTCTCTCTCTCTTTTTTTTCGAAAATAAGGCAAATTCTCTCAGGCTCTTAACTTTTTATGGGTACGACTAAACTTGATGAAACTTATATATTTGAAATCAGCATAAAATCTTATTCTTTTGATGTATCTATTGGTATCAAAATTCTATTTTTTACAATTTCAGTTACTATTGAGGCGGGTCGCTCCTTACAATTCGTTACCACGAACTGTTTGATAACAATGCCGATAATCTGAAAGATACAAATAGAGAGCATAATAGCAAAATTGTGTTCATAAATTGAAAGGGAGTAGTCACTCCAGACTTGTCCCAGTTAAAGATAGGAATGGGGCCACAATTAGTGATAACATAAAGAGTTAAAGTTAGATGGGCAGAACATTTTGATAATGTGCTGAGCCGAAATACAGTTGCAGGAAAAGATACAGAGGAAATTGAAAAAAATCTGATACCTTGAATGTAAAGAAAGAGTTTTTTTTTTGTGTGGGGAAAATTAGCAACAGTTTTAAAAGTATTGAAAAATAATAAGCCCCTGGGTACCTTAGAGATAATAGAGCTAATATAAAGAGATAATAGCTCTGAGGTTAGATATAATAATAATAATAATTTATTTTTACCCTCTTTGCAAAACATTAAAAATGCTGATATAGGTGTATAAAGGAAAAAAAGAAAGTACACAAAAATACAGAACAAAACTACAGCACAAGCAGTAAAAAACAACAAAAAATAACTTTACATATCGATCAAACAAAACTACAAAACAGGGATTTAACAAATGACACACCTCTGAAGAATACCAATACAATTTAATTACGGATGCAATTCAGAGGAAAATCCACAAAATGTTTTCTATACTTTTGAAATCTTAAGAAAAGTTCCTCCAGTTTCATAGTAATATCAAAACAGTAAACTTCTTAGTGATATAAGTATTCCTGATCCATAGGGGAAGTCCAAGAAAAAACATGTAATATCTAAAGGACTGTCTACGGATTACAAAGTGTTTAGCCTTGCTAAGAAACTTCCAAACCAGCGTAATAAAAAATTTATGGGGCGCAAACATAGGACTATAGAGCCTTCCTAGGCTCTTCTTATTAAATTGCCCATTTATTTTGGCGAGCATACCATAGGTCTTACTACGTTTTTCCTTGATAGCTTGAATAATAAGAGTTCGGATATTCTTCATAAAAGTACCAAAAGGTAGTCCCAGATACTTTAACATATCCATATTTTCAATTGAAAATGACCCGACTAGAAGATACTCACTCCCTCCAGAATTCGAATTAAATACCATAAATTTGGTTTTAGAAGCCTCTAAGAAAAGAGGACTAGAATGGACAACATTAACGGCAGTTTGAAGTGAATCAAGATCATTAGCTAGCAGAACTATATTATCGGGTTAATATGAATGAATCGGTTTATCAGAAATGCGATAAAATTTCTAGTAGCTATTCGAATAGCATTTATTCAATAAAGCTGAACTAATAACCAAACCTTTTTAGACCCCTCTCTACTAGAATACGATCGGTAAGATTGGTACAAGAACGCACCTTAACAGGAGAATTTTGATACCAATGCCACAAGCAAGAAGAAATGAAATGGTTCACACCATTGCGAGAGCAAGAAGAACCTGAGAATGAAGTACAGAGTCAAAGGTCTTAGAAATATCCAAGACACACGCAAACAGACTTTTCTTAGCCATCAAGCAAACTGAAAACAGAGTAATAAAAAAAAGGAAAAAATTATTTTGGAACTTCCGAAACTAATAAAATTCATTGGTGGCAGTGACGTTATTGATATTGAAACACAGCAGGTGTTTTTCACGTTGGAGAATATGACGTCGGAACAAGCTTTAAAATGTTCTAATTTGAAACTTTTGAACATTTGAGAGCAAAATTAGAATATTTGAAATACATAACATAATTGCCAGGTCCAATTTCTGCTAGTTGACATCTGATTCAGAATTGCCAACACTTTATGTAGTTTCTCGTATTAGAAACAAGATATATGATTCTTCTCCCTTCGGACATCTCACAGGTAGTCTAAGATATACAAATAGCATATACAGCCTTACAAGACTAAGGGTCACAAGCCACCTGTTTTGGTGACACATTTATGGTTCCCCTCTTCAGTTCAGCTTATTTATAGTTCATTGAGTGCATATCCAATATTTGGTCGTGCCCGTTTTCCCTTGCGCCCTTAATTGAAAAAGGAGATTTTTCATGCTGTTATTTTTTGTGTAAGACTTTTAGTAGAATAGAATAGTCTTTTTTATCCGATTTTCTGGGCAGGGTGGGTAAATACTGGACAGTTGTAGTCTGTGTCATTTAGGAAAGTTGAACTCCTAGTGATTGGTCTGGGATCCGCCCTTAGGGAGAATACCAAGGGAATACCATATCAGATTTGAAGGCGGTTTCACCTTCAAATATAATTTTTGTTTTACTTAAGTGAAGTGATGATGGCATGATGGACGAAGATAGTTTTAAGGCCCACCAGGGTATGGAAATTTATCGATTATTTTATTTTCTAAGAGGATTTTCAAGCTTAAACTATAATTTCAGCTCTTGGAGTATGTAGTTGGTTGTTCGTTCTTATTTCAAAGGAAAGACGTATGAGCAAAAGCATGTGACATACTAGAATGGACAATGTTAAGGGCAGTTTGATGTTAATCGAAATCTTTAGCTAGCAGAACTATATTATATGGCTAATATCAATGAACCGGTTGATCAGAAATGCGATAATATTTCTAGTAGCTGTTAAAATAGCGTTATTAATAAAGCTGGACTAATAACCAAACCTTGTTTGACCCCTCTCTTTACTAGAATACGATCGGTAAGATGGGTACCCGAACGCACCTTAACAGGAGAATTTCGATACCAGTGTCACAAGCAAGAACAAATGAAATGGTTCATACCATTAGGAAGGAGAGCAAGAATAGTCTGAGAATGAAGAACAGAGTCAAAGGCCTTATAAATATCGAAGACACACGCAAACAGACTTTTCTTAGCCAAATGGTGCCGATCAATAATACCAACGAAAACAGCATGCATATTTTGAACTCCAATGCCACTTCAACCAGCAGAAAACAGACTTGGAAATTATGTATGAATTTGAAATATTCTAATTTTGCTATCAAATTTTCCACAGTTTTAATTTAGATCATAGCAAAACACTTTAAAGCTTCTGACGTCATATTCTCCAACGTGAAACACCTGCTGTGTTAATATTAGCAGCGTCACTGTCACCAATGAGTTTTATTAGTTTCGGAAATTCTTCCAAACTAGTTGTTTCCTTTGTTCGTTATTACCTTGTCGTTCAATTTGTGTATCGACAGTTTGCCAAATTTTTCCCTCATCCACTGTGCTGTTTTCTCATTGCTATGAAAGACATTTGTTCTGTTAGGTTGTTTCCTCTATAACTTCCAAAGTTAAAAAAACACATTGACCATCTTTAGTATTAAGCAATAGGTTTTTCCAGTCCCTGGTAGACCTATGATCTGTAAACAGGGATGACGACAATCTACAATCGCTTTCTGTGCGGTGGTCAAGAATAAATCTGCTACTGTTTTGTTCATTTTCTCATCTTTCTTTTTCTTGTTTCTGTAATCTTCGTCTAACGCTTTCCTTATGATTTGTCTGGCTTCATAATATCCCACTGGTACTTAGTTTTGAAGTAACTAATGTATAAACCATAGAACCTGAAAAACAGGAAATGAGACTGAAGAGAAAAGCGTAGCTGCAGCACTACAAACTCAAGACTAAGATAACGGTGCTTTTAGGCAAAAATATTTTTAGTCACAACTATTATGGTCAAAGTATTATATAGTTACAGATACTTATGATTACTACTAAACCTCTGACTTCGTATTTTAAAACGGACTCCTATGTCTCAGCAAACATCCACTGCTTCAAATCAATAAAAAATTAAAATGGAAAAACCAAAAAAATATTAAAAAAATTTTTTTTTCTTGGAAGTATCCTCTATAAATCCTGTCAAAATTTTTTTTCCTAACAGGGTTACTCAGGACACATAATTTTATTATCAAGAAAAACAATCAAATGAGCTATAACAAAAAATGTTGTCTAGGTATAAGAAACAAGTTTGGAGTTTTGCAAAAGTATTAGCCAGAAACATTTGCTGTGAGTGAGTCCTCAAATCAGCTTCAAATACTGACTACTCTTTTTTTGAAAGGAAAGGTCATTTGTTTCACATTTATCGTGCAAATAAACACAACTTTTGAGCTTTTAGGAGTTGTAATCATGGTTACAGCTGCTACTACTACTTTTTCAACTACTGCTTCTATTGCAACTACTTATAAGACCAAGAGCATTAAGTTGAAAATTTCAAGAAGTATATGAATACACAGGTTACAGAAAGGACTTATCAGATATGGCATAGCAAAGGCTAATTGTATCAAGTTGAAACTTCCAGGAGCTTATGAGAAGGATGTTCAACTGACCTAAAGGCAATACATTTATACCACTGCTGCCACTAGTACTACCACTTTTACTATTAATGATAACACTGGTAAAACCAATACTAGCACTGTGACTACTATTACAACTATGCCTAAGGGCATGAAAGTGAAACTTTTGTGGTATTTTTAGGGGGAAGGTAGACTGAATCACAACACGCCATATATCCATAGATTAACAAAAGGGCGTAACAACAATATATTAAGAACAGTTTGGTATATGAAGTTCAAATTAACAGGGTTTGTTGTATGGGGATGTTGAAATAAATAAAAGAAAGTGTTTGTATCCTAATGCTGCTATTTCTGCTCATACTAGTACTACTACTATTATTAGCACTTTTTCTGCTGCTACTACTGCCACTGAAGATATGGGTAATATTATTCATTCTACTGCTACGACCATTACTGATGGTCGGTATTAAGTTAGGTCGTATTAAGATGGTATTAAGATATTAAGTAAGGTCTTATTAAGATGGTCGGTAGGAGCTAATCTTTGATTTGAAATTGAAACTTCTTTTAAGAGTAACAAGAGACTTGAAAGGGTGCAGCCCTCATCCCAAGCCCAGTCCCTTTCCAAATACATCCAGTCAAAATTTTGAGGCCATTTTGTTTAGGATAGTAGAACAGGCTAGCAACTATGCCTCTAGGGATATTGGGTATTTCAACCCCTTACAATTATGCAATTTTTCCTCTTTGCTTTAAAACTAAATGTTGCTTTAAACTGAATCAAAATGCACTGTGTAGCCTATATCGTTATAAATAAGAAGCCTCAGCAAATACATCGAGAACAGCCGAGGGCATTCAAGTTGAAACTTTCGGTGCTACTTCTACCACTACCTCTGCTCTTACAATTTAAATAAATCAAAAGAGTATAAGCATATACATCTTATCAGAGCACATAGATAGAATTTTCGAGAATGGTATTTAGCTTTATTTTTCAGGTTAACTTGAGAAGGTGTAAACTTAAACTAAGCGATACCATTTTTGTCAAGTTTATGATGGAATTTAAGAGCTCTGGGGCTACTTTTGCGTCTTTGACGCACCCCCGTCATGATTTGTAAGAACGGGCTGTGCCAGCCGTTGACTAGAACACAGTTCTCTGTACCATGGTGTTCAACGTTGAATAGTCTGCAATATTTCTCAGGGAATACGATCGATTCTAGAATCCATGAAAGAGCTTCTCGGACTAATGAGTAGAAACTAGCACGGTAGTCGAGGACGGCAAAAAAGCTTTCTGTCGAAATCTGTGGCTTTTTCTATTATCAATTGAATCTTAAAAATGTGTTCGATGGTTGAACAGCCCAGCCTTGAGAAAAGACCATTGAGAAAAGTTTCCCGGGGACTGACAGCAGTTATCCAACGGTAATTTGAGCGTTCACTTTTAAAGCTTTTCTTCTTCCGTAAGTATATGACACCCTTACACCAATTTTCGGGGATTGTCTCATGTTTCAGATTATGGACAAAAGGTTTTGGAGGAACTGAAATTTTGTAGGGCTTGCATATTTTATATGTTCAGAGCTTAGGCCACAGATACAAGCAGCTTTATTATTTTTTAGATTTTTTTAACTGCATTTTTGATACCTGAGGGGCTGAAGGGCTCGTCTGGAGGAACATCTGCTTAGGTGTTCGACAGCTAGTCTAGCTGAGACTACCAATTGGAGGGTCAGACGGGCTGATATTGCTTAGGAGCGAGCAGAAATGGTCTTTTTGCAGCTCAAGATAGGAATCTTCATTAAAAAGAAGTGTCCCATCCCTGATTAGGACAGGTCCCAAAGCGAGAGTTTTATTTTTTATTTTAGATCTCGGAGATGTTTAAGCAGGCAACCCATGTTCTTCTGTTTTGCTGCTAGTTTAATTTAATCGGCTTTAACTGCAACGAACTGAGTTCAGTCCTAGTGAATGAGTGTTCACCTCACTCCATTAAGCCTTCGATAAGTGAAAATGTCCCGAAAGAGTCTTGCCCTCCGTCTTTGCTCTATGACCTACAGTATTTTATTAGATAGCCACCATTTATTTGGAAAACTTCTAGTGCCAAGCACCAATTGTACTGTCTCGCTCATCTGTGATTTAAAATACTTCCAGGCACTTTTACTGCTGCTAAGTGTGCTAAATAGCTCAAAAGGATTCGATACCTCAATACTATACTTCAGGCAAGCATCTGCCTCCTCAAATTTCCCGAAATCTGCAACCGACTGGCCTTCTTTCCGATTGTTGTGCTTGGAGGCTGAAGTTCAGCACATACAAGCCTGTGATCTGCAGTTCCGAGTTCTGCTGATCTGCAAGTCTTACAGTTTTTTTTCAGTGATTATTTTTAGCGTTTAGAAATAATGACGTGGTTGATCATCTTCATTGTACAACCGCCATTACTATACAACGTGTACTGGTGGATAGTTTTGCTGGTGTTTGCGGTAACAAGGTCATATCGATCGGCATCGTTTATATAGGTGAAAGCCATTATCATTAAGTTTGTCAGAGGACCAATTGCGTCATGCCAAACATCCACATCATCACGTACTTTGGCGTTGAAGTCAACGAGAAGAAGATTTGTAGTGTGGGGAGACACTGTCCTGAGTCATCTGCTTAGAGCAGAGTAAAGGTATTCCTTGGTTTTGTCGTCTGAATCGTTGGTCGGGGTATAGCTTCCCATAATGGTCAACTTGCCATGCTAGTGTCCAAAGCTTCATTAGTCTGTTTGATACGACTTCCTGCAAGTGTAATGACTTTCCAGGGCAACGAGTGATTGCTGTATATATGCTGTTCTCCGATTCCAGTAAAATGAGTTTCTTTGAGACCGGGGATTGCCACTTTATTCTTGTATAGTTCTTCAGAAAGTGGTTTTTTTTTGTGCATTCAGAGTCGAAACATTACAGGTGGCTATTCGAAGCTCCGTTTGGTCCATGAGATTTAATCCGTCAGTCTTTCTGACATCGTCAGCAGAATGTTGATTTACGCGCGATGGTCCAGATCTTAAAAAGGAGTCTGAATCCGAGCCTATTTGTCATTATTCGTAGCGCTTATTTTCAGCTGAGGGCTGCTAGCCAAAAAGGAGTCTGAATCCGAGCCTATTTGTCATTATTCGTAGCGCTTATTTTCAGCTGGAGGGCTGCTAGCCCAACCAACCCTAGGCCTGGAATCCCATTAGATCTAGATTAACCTAGATACTGAGATTCCAGGGGTGGGTTCCACTCACCACAAAAGGTTACAGCTACCTTGATCGGAGTGTTTAGTTAGGGGGGGGGGAACCTAGATCCAGAGCCACGTGGTCAACAGACAAAGTCTGCAATATTTTTGGACGAGCTCCATTTACGTCTACAACTCGAAAAGAGATGCCAAGTTAATGGCCTTCTAAACTTCCTTCATTTGTATATTGTGTAGAATTTCGGGTAATAAAATTCAAATATCATGATGAGGGCATCAGGATCTTCAAATTGCCTAGGTGGGGCATGTCCCAAAATTGGTTGGGAACCACTGGTTGTTCTTTTTATCCATAAGTTTACATTTCTCAGGTTGTTCTCTTGAATCTTATTCCATTTGGTGTTCCAGTTAATTCATTTTGAGATATTATTAGGTAATGTTTATGTTTTCTAAGCATTATAAAAAATGTTGAAAACACCTAATTTGTCCTTCAATTCATTTTTGATTCGTTCTGATCCTCGTTGTCGCCTGACATGTAACCGCATGTTTCTTTGTTCTTTACTTTCTTTTTCGACTCGTCGCAATTGTTGCTTTTGCAAGTATTCTAACCACAAATCATTGGTTCAGATGTTTTTCCAATTCCCTTTTCCGTAGCTTCTTGGATAATTTTGGTCACATTTGATGGTCCTGTTTGTTAATTTTAATCAATTGTTAATTTACATTTTTTCCACTAGGTATTATGAAACTGCTGAAACCAACTTTGTAAATTGACTCACTACGCTTGGTATTTTATAATTAGCTATGTTTTTGTGTGATTAAAAAGCTACAACAATTCCTGAAATAAAATGCCGTATATATGCTCTTGAAATATCCTCATAAATACGATGTTTCTCAGGTGAAACTCTTTTCTCCAAAATTAAGGCTCTTGATAAAATTTCTCAAATTCTTGACCTATCTAGATCGTTTTTTCAAGAAAGAAAAGCGGTAGATACTAATGAATAAAAAATCGAGCTGTTTTTGAGATGAATTAAATTGAATGAATATAAATTGTGAATTGAAATAAACATAAATGGTAAGTACCTACGATTATCCAGCCAATATGACAGACGCCAAGGTACACAGCTCTAAAAACAGCTTCAACAGTCATCTAAAAACCTAAATAATATCTTAACGGCAAATCAGATTTTTAATCGTACCTGGTACCACGAATTAAGGTAAAAAAAAAGAATGAATAAAAAGGTTAAAAAGTGAAACCAGGACTACTCAG
Organism: Artemia sp. Qi Xiang Cuo; assembly: GCF_049724085.1. NCBI lineage: Eukaryota > Metazoa > Arthropoda > Branchiopoda > Anostraca > Artemiidae > Artemia > Artemia sp. Qi Xiang Cuo. The sequence continues at coordinate 52,232,043 of NC_142810.1, forward strand.
TTCATGAATGTTTATTTCAGGTACAGTGTGTGGTTTACCAGGTTTTAATTTGCCACATTTTTCGGTATATTAGTAAAATGTATTTGTGATGGCTTGTAATTTCAATTTCAATTTCACTTTTTCAATCAATCTCATTCAATTCAATTTTCCGATCAATCAACATCATCAATTTCAGTTTTTGTTTTTACGAAAATCTATAAATTGAATTTATTCTGTATAATGAAGCTAAAACCTTCAATTTGTAGCCAAAACACTACCAAAGTTAAAACCGTAAGATGTATGATTAAATTTATAATAGCTAAATAATCCGGCTAAATCTAATCCGGCTAAATAATCCGGCTAAATTATCCAGATCGCTTTAAATAAAAAATTGTAAGGATTTTCGTGCAAATTTCCAGAACAGAAAAGACTATTTTTTTTTATCATTGAATTAAATTTTACTATTGAATTTGTTCTGTTGCGTGTAGCCGAATAAAAAAAAAATTGTCTTCTTCCTTTTTTCATTAAGATGAGAGACCATGCACCATTTCCAGATATTTTTAGTGTTTGTTGGAGCCTAGTCAAAACGCCTGAGATCCCCATATTCTCTACTATTGTAATTTCATTGAGTGGAATGATCATACACCATTTACCATAATTTAATTTGAATAGAGCCATGTCAAAACGCCAAAGAACCGATGCTCGTCAGTTTTTTATTTTTAAAGAGTTTAATTGAACATACAACAATCCCCAGAAGTTTTTTAAACTCAAATGAAGTTTTTTAAACTCAAAAGAAATATGTGCCTATTTTTTGCACCATTATGAGCATTTATGAGCAGTGTCAAAACGCCAACAACCCATTTTCTTCAGTTTTCAATATTTATTGAGTGGATAGATCATATACCATTCACGAGACTTTGTTTAGGCTGTAATTCGAATAGAGTTTTAGTGAAAATCCATGTTAAGACACCAAAGGTCCCATTCTCGTCAGTTCCTAGCTTGTCCAAATTGGTGAAAAATTAACTTATTCCTAGGATGTTGGTAGAGTTCCGTGAAACAGGGCTTGATTTAAGGGGGGATTGAGTTTGTTAAGTGTTGAGTTAAATGGGATTTAGTTGAAAAAGGATTCAGTTAAATGAGATTGAGCTGTACATGGGCTACTTCACAAGTTGGGGTTCAGTAACACGAGATTTCAGTTACCCGTACACCCAGAAACATAACTCTGTCACCTGTAAAACAAAAGGCTTTGTTCTGCAGCAAGCTGTATCTTCTCAGAGCAGCAACATTCAAATAGAGGGTTGCTAGTGTTCATATTAAATACTTATGCACAGCACTTTACAGAAAATTTTTTTTTGCAAAACTTTATATTTTAGCTTTAATTATCAAATAAGTTTCTGATCTAATTAAATTCGTAAGTAGTCAATTCTAATCTGTATACAGACTTTACAACTTTTTTCTTATCATCGATGTAAAGCTTAACTGACTGAAAAGAAACTGAGTTTTATTTTACATTTTTAGGATGAGAGCTAGAAACGGCTTGCGTCAACAGAATAGCATTTAGAAGTGGTCACAAACAATACAATTCCCAATCAATTTTCCCAAACTTTCAAAACTAGTTTTGCAAATTAACTAGAATTTTGGCTCGACTACAGGTTCTGTTTAAGATGAAATGATGTCAAATATTAAACTAAGATCATTTTAAGTGTGACTATCTCTGGTAGTCAACTTCTTTATGCCAAAGGCACCCAAAGCCCTCTTTATTTCCAAGACGTTCCCCATGAAAAAGGCCTTTCCTTTGTCCAAGCCATTCCTTACGCTCAAGCCAGTCTCTACGCCCAAGTCCTGCACCAAACCCTTATACCAAAGGCATTTTCTAAGCCGGATGTATTTTCTATACCCAGGATTTTTGATAACGCGACACATATTTCTTGTATCCAGTTATCAAAGGCACAACTTATACCCATTGTTTTACTTTCATCTAGGGCATTAAACTCTTTAGACTCTTACAGTTAGGAAGGGAACAGTAGCCAAACTTGTTAGTAGTTATTTTGTTCGTTTTAAGCTTACTTTGCATATCCAATTAAAATTTTACTCGTTTTAAGATTTATTTATTCAGTTATATTAGTACTTGTTGCATGTTTGTTTGCTATAATTATTTATTTAATTTCTGTTTGTTTTGGGTTTCATTTTTTCTTTCTGAGGAATTTATGGTCGTTTTGAGTGTGAATCATTATAAGTGTTTATTTTTGCTGATCTGAAGTTTAATATGGCACTACTTTTCTTTGATAAGATGTTTTTGGGAATTTATTTTAATTAATCATATGGAAAGAGAGTCATTCTAATTTCATTTATTTTGTTTAATTTTCTGCAATGTAATTTCAGTTTTTTTCGTATAGATATTTCATAATGTTTTTTTTTAATTATCTCGTTCAAATATTGTTTAATTGAATATGTTTTCATCTTTTGATTTTTTTTTCTCACTTTGTCAATGCTGCCATGCTAATAAAAAAAACACACCTGAATTTTTGTGCCACATGCCATATTTTTTTCAACTGCATCTACATTGCAAAAAGAAGACTGAAAACGGTGGATCCTACCTGAGATTAAGTCAGAGATCTCTCCTAATAAAAAATGTAGAATTTATTGCTTAAAACTAATTTGTGTATTTAGAACACCACTTCCCTCATGGGAGACTCTAGCTCCCATCATTAAATAAAATTTGATCTAAATATATTATATTAATAAAAAAATTTATACATTAAATTAATATATAAATCTATATGATATTATAAAAGTAATAAATAAAATATATATTAATAAATATACACTACTACTACTACTAACAACTCATCGCAGCACCAAGCCGCCTGAGGCCAACACAGCTACGCACGCTCCTCCTCCACCCCAATCTATTCAAAGCCTCCCTTTTTACACCCGCCCACGAAGTTCCCATTTCCTTTAAATCTTTCTTTATGACATCCTCCCACCCCAGACGGAGACGACCTGCTTTCCGCTTAGCCCTAGATGGTTGGCCGAAAAGAACAATCTTCGGCAATCTGTCATCTTTCATCTGCACAGCTTGCCCTAACCACCTCAACCTTTCTTTCATTATAGCCCTAGAGAGCAGTATTGAACCACATTTTTCGTAGAGCCTATTGTTTGAAATACGGTCAGTCAACCGGGTACCCAGAACTATCCTTAAGCAATTTCTCTGGAAAACATGTAGCAAATCTTCATCCGCTTTTCGGAGCGCCCATGCTTCAGAGCCATATTTGACCACTGTCGTCACTGTAGCTTCTAATATTCTAATATTTGTTTGCAGACTTATCTTCCTATTCTTCCAAACTTTTTTTAACCGTGAAAAAACTCCCTGAGCCTTGGCTATTCTATTTTTAACATCTTCACTGCTCTCACATCTTTACTAATAATACTACCAAGGTAAGTGAAGCTGCCCACCTGATTAATCTTTTCATTACCCAACGTCACCTTTTCATCTTCACAAAACCTCTACAACTTCATTCATTTTGCTCACACTTTATCAGTGTGGTTAGCGTATCATGAGCGCTCATGATAAGCTAACCTAATATAACCTAACTTAAACGTGGAGAAACCAGACTTCTAACCTGACCTAACCTAACCTATGGTTTTGGTATTTCTATGCAATATTGTGTAATTTTGTGGTTATGCTAGTTTGGGCTAAACTTCAACTCTAACTAAATTTCTAAGCTAAGATTCTATGCTAAAGCTATAAATCTTAACTAAAACTAAACTAAACAATAACTCTAACTAAAACTATAAGCTAAGACTCTAAGCTAAAATTATAAACTATTAACTATAACTAAACTAAACGAAACTTCAACCCTAACTAAAACTCTTATCTGAGACTTTAAGGTAAAACTCAAAACTCTTAACTAAAACTAAACTTAACTAGAACTCTAAATAAAACAATAAGCTAAGACTTTAAGGTACGACTCTAAACTCTTAACTAAAAATAAACTAAGCTAGAACTCTAACTAAAACTCTAAGCTAAGTCTCCAAGATAAAATTCTAAACTCTTAACTATAAGTAAACTAAACTTCAACTCTAACTTAAACTTTAAGCTAAGACTCTAAGGTGGAACTCTAAACTCTTAACTAAACTAAACTAGAACTTCAAAAACTATAATATATGAATCTAATATATAAGCTATAAATTATTAAATCAGACAAAAACAAACTTAAAGTTAAACAAAAACTATAATCTATTAATCTACGATAAAACTCTAAACTCTTAACTAAACTAGGTATCTAACAAAAACTCCATAAAATGAAAATTAGAGAAAAAATATAAATTCTTAAATATAAATAAACTAAACTGAAACTCTAACTATAACTCTAAGCTAAGACTCTAAGCTAAAACTCTAAACTCTTAACTAAAACTAAACTAAACTAAAACTCTAACAAAAACTCTAAGCTAAAACTAAAAAGTCTTAACTAAAACTAAACTAAACTAGAGCTTCAACAAAAACTCTAAGATAAGAATCTAATCTAAAAACTCTAAACTCTTGACCAAAACTAAACTAAAATAGAAATCAAACAAAAACTCTAAGCTAAGAGTCTAAGATAAAATTCTAAATTCTCAACTAAAACTAAACTAAACTAGAACTCTAACTAGAACTCTAAGCTATGACTCTATGGTAAAACACCAAACTCTTAACTATTACTAAACTAAACTTCAACTCTAACAAAAACTCTAAGCTAAGACTCTAAGCTAAAACTCTAAACTATTAACTAAAACTAAAATAAACTAAAACTTCAACAAAAACTCTAAGCTAAGACTCTATGGTAAAAACTAAACTCTTAACTAAAACTAAAATAAACTAGAAATCTAAAAAAACTCTAAGCTAAGACTCTAAGCTGAAATTCTAAATTCTTAACCAAAACTAAACTAAACTAGAACTCTAACTAAAAACTCTAAGCTAAGACCCTAAGGTAAAACATCAAACTCTTAACTAAAACTAAACTAGAACTCTAACTGAAACTCTAAGGTAAAACACCAAACTCTTAACTAAAATTAAACTAAACTAGAACCCCAACAAAAAACTCTAAGCTAAGACTCTAAGGTAAAACACCAAACTCTTAACTAAAACTAAACTAGAACTCTAACTAAAATTCTAATGTAAAACAACAAAATCTTAGCTAAAACTAAAATAGAACTCTAATTTAATCTAAAAGTTAAAAAAAAAACTCTTGACTAAAATTAAACAAAACTATAACTCTACCAAAAAAACTCTAAGCTAAAACTCTAAAATCTTAACTAAAATTAAACTAAACTAGAACTCTAACAAAAACTCTAAGCTATTAACTACAACTAAAGTAAACTAGAACTTCAACAAAACCTCTAAGCTAAGACTCTAAGCTAAAAACTCTAAACTCTTAACTAAAACTAAACTAAGCTAGAACTCTAACTGAAACTCAAATGTAAAACTCTAAAATATTCACTAAAACTAAAATAAACTAGGACTATAACAAAAACTCTGAGCTAAGACTCTAAGCTAAAATTCTAAACTCCTAACTAAAACTAAACAAAACTAGAACTCTAACTACAACTCTAAGCTAAGAATCTAATGTAAAACGATAATCTATTAACTAAAAGTAAAATAAACTAGAACTCTAACTGAAACTCAAATGTAAAATATTAAATTTTTTACTATAATTAAACTAAACTAGAACTGTAACGAAAACTCTAAGCTAGGGCTCTATGCTAAAACTCTAAACTCTTAACTAAAATTAAACTAAACTAGAACTCTAGCAAAAACTCTAAGCTAAGACTCATCTAAAACTCGAAACTCTTAACTAAAACTTAACCAAACTATAACTTAAAGTAAAACTCTAAGCTATGACTCTAACCTAAAACTCTAAATTCATAAAAGTAACTAAAGTAAACTTCAACTCTAACTAAAACTCTAATCTAAGACTGTAATGTAAAACTCCAAACTATTAACTAAAACTAAACTAGAACTCTAAAAAAAAATCTAAGCTATGACTCTAAGTTAAACTCTAAACTCATAGCTAACTAAACTAAACTAGAACTCTAACTAAAACTCTAAGTCTAAGATAAGACTCTAAACTAAAACTAAACTAAACTTCAACAAAAACTCTAAACTAAGACTCTAAGCTAAAAACACTAAACTCCTAACTAAAACTAAACTAAACTAGAAATCTAGCAAAAACTCTAAGCTGAGACCCTAAGCTAAAACTCTAAACTCTTAAGTAAAACTAAACTAGACTAAAACTCTAAGCTAAGTCTCTAGGGTAAAACACCAAACTATTAACTATAACTAAAATAAACTCGAACTATAAAAAAAACTCTAAGATAAGACTCTAATATAAAACTTTAAACTCTTAACTAAAACTAAACTAAACTAGAACTCTAACAAAAACTCTAAGCTAAGACTCTAAGCTAAAACTCTAAACTCTTAACTAAAACTAAACTAAACTAGAACTTTAATTAAAACTCTAAGTCTAAGCTAAAACTCTAAACTAAACTGGAACTTCAACAAAAAAATTTAAACTAAGACTATAAGCTTAAAACACTAAAATCTTAAATAAAACTAAACTAAACTATAACTCTAACAAAAACTCTTAGATAAGACTCTAGGCTAAAACTCTAAACTCTTAACTGAAACTAAACTAAACTAGAACTCTAACAAAAACTCTCTGCTAAGACTCTAAGCTAAAACTATAAAATCTTAACTAAAACTAAACTAAACTAAAAATCTAAGATAAGTCTCTATTGTAAAACAAAAAACTCATACATATAACTAAACTAAATTAGATCTGTGACAAAAACTCTAGGCTAAGACTATAAGGTGAAATTCTAAACTCACAACTATTACTAAACTAGACTAAAAGTGTAAGCTTTGTCTCTATGTTAAAAATCCAACTCTTAACTAAATGTAAACTAAACAAGAACTCTAACAAAAACTCTAAGCTAAGACTCCAAGCTAAAATTCTAAACTCTTAACTATTACTAAACTAAACTAAAATTCTAAGCTAGGTCTCTAAGGTAAAACTCCAAACTCTTAACTCTATATAAACTAAACAAGAACTCTAACAAAAACTCTAAGCTAAGACTCTATGCTAAAACTGTAAACTCTTAACTATGACTCAACTAAACTTCAACTCTAACAAAAACTCTAAGCTAAGTCACTAGTGTAAAACTCCAAAGTATTAAATATGTCTAAAGTGAACTACAACTCTAACAAAAACTCTAAGCTATGACTCTAAGCTAAAAACTCTAAGCTCTTAACTAATACTAAAATAAAGTACAACTCTAACAAAAAACTCTAGGCTAAGCTCTCAGCTAAAACTCTAAACTCTTATCTAAAACTAAAATAAACTAGAACTTCGGCAAAAACTCTAGGCTATGACTCTCAGCCAAAAACTCTAAACTCTTAACTAAAACTAAAATGAACTAGAACTCTAACAAAAAACTCTAAGCTAAGACTCTAAGATAAAACTCTAAACTATTAACTAAAACTACACTAAACTAGAACTTCAACAAAAACTCTAAGGTAAAACACCAAACTCTTAACTAAAACTAAACTAAACTAGAACTCTAAAAAAAACTCTAAACTAAGACTCTAAGCTAAAAAACTCTAAACTCTTAACTAAAACTAGACTAAACTAAAACTCTAAGCTAGGTCTCTAAGTTAAAACTCCGAACTCTTAACTATATTTAAAATAAAAAAGAAATCTAAAAAAAACTCTAAGCTAAGACTCTATGCTAAAACTCTAAACTATTAACTATTACTAAACTAAACTTCAACTCTAACAAAAACTCTAAGCTAAGACTCTAAACTCTAAACTAAAACTAAACTAAACTAGAACTTCAATAAAAACTCTAAGTTATGACTCTCAGCTAAAAACTCTAAGCTCTTAACTAAAACTAAAATAAACTAAAACTCTAAAGTAAAACTCTAAGCTAAGACTCTAAGCTAGAATTCTAAACTCTTAACTAAAACTAAACTAGAACTCTAACAAAAACTCTGAGATAAGACTCTAGGCTAAAACTATAAACTCTTAACTAAAACTAAACTAAACTAGAACTCTAACAAAAACTCTCTGCTAAGACTCTAAGATAAAACTCTAAAATATTAAATAAAAATAAAATAAAATAAAACTGTAATCTAGTTCTCTAATATAAAACTCTAAAATCTTAACTAAATTTAAACTAAAATATAACTCTAAAAAAAACTCTAAGCTAAGACTTTATGATAAAACTCTAAACTCTTAACTATTAATAAACTGAGCTTCAACTCTAAAAAAATCTATAAGATAATACTATAATCTAAAAACTATAAACTAGGAAATACAAATAAGCTACCATACAACTAAAAAAAAAACTCTAAACTCTTAAATAACAATAATATAGACTAGAACTCAACAAAAATTCTAATCTAAGACTCTAAGATAAAATTCTAAACTCTTAAACAAAACTAAAATAAACTAGAACTCTAACTAAAAACTCTAATCTAACACATAAGCTAAAACACTAAACTCTTAACTAGAACTAAACTAGAACTCTAACTGAAACTCAGAGGTAAAAAATCAGACTCTTAGCTAAAATTAAACTAAACTAGAACTCTAACAAAAAAAACTCTATGCTAAAATACTAAGATCTTAACTAAAACTAAACTAAATTAGAACTCAAATTAAAACTCTAAGCAAAGGCTCTAAGGTAAAACACCAAACTCTTAACTAAAACTAAACTAAAACTCTAACTGAAACTCAAAGGTAAAAAAATTAAACTCTTAAATAAAATTAAACTAAACTAGAACTCTAACAAAAAAACTCTAAGCTATGACTAAGCTAAAACTCTAAACTCTAAAATAAAATTAAACTAAACTAGAACTCTAACAAAAAGTTTAAGCTAAGACTCTAAGCTATAACTCTAAACTATTAACTAAAACTAAACTAAACTAGAACTTCAACAAAAACTCTAAGCTACGACTCTAAGCTAAAAACTCTAAATTCTTAACTAAAACTAAACTAAGCTAGAACTCTAACTGAAACTCAAAGGTAAAACATCAAATTCTTAACTAAATTAAACTAAACTAGAACCCTAACAAAAACTCTAAGCTAAGACTCTAAGCTAAAAACTCTAAACTATTAACTAAAACTAAACTAAACTAGAACTATAACTGAAAATCAAAGGTAAAACATCAAACTCTTAACTAAAATTAAACTAAACTAGAACTCTAACAAAAAAACTCTAAGCTAAGACTCTAAGCTAAAACTCAAAACTCTTAACTAAAACTTAGTCAAACTATAACTTTAAGTAAAACTTTAGGCTATGACTCTAAGCTAAAACTCTAAATTCTTAACTGTAACTAAACTAAACTTCCACTCTAACTAAAACTCTAAGCTAAGACTCTAAGGTAAAACTCTAAACTATTAACTAAAACTAAACTACACAACAACTCTAACTTAAACTCTAAGCTAAGACTCTAAGCTAAAACTACAAACTCTTAACTAAAACTAAACCAAACTAAAACTCTAACTGAAACTCAAAGGTAAAACATCAAACTCTTAACTAAAATTAAACTAAACTAGAGCTTCAAGAAAAACTCTAAGTTATGACTATAAGCTAAAACACTCTAGACTTTTAACTAAAACTAAACCCCGGGCTGGGTGGTCCTATGGGAGCCCGGGGAGAGCCTTTGTTGGTCTGGAGGTCCTTGAGGACCGAATGGTCCTGTGGGAGCCTGGTGGACCTTTGGGGACCAGGGAGGTCTTTGGGGGTCCGGGGGGCCAGTTGGGAGCCTGGGGGACATTTGGGGGCCGGGTGATGGCCTTTGGGACCCCGGGGGTCTTTTGGGAGCTCGATGGGCCTTTGGGGGCCCGGGGAGGGCCTTTGGGGGCCCGGGGAGGGCCTTTGGGGGCGCCGGGGGGCCCTTTGGAAGCCCAGAGAACCTTTCAGGACCGGGGGCTTCCTTCGGGGTTGGGGTAGGAGGATTGGAACCCTTTGGTGTTGGGTAGAGGACCTCACAACACTGTTCAAATGGAACTTGTGTATTATAACGAACACAGAGTTTCACCATTAAATTCTCTTCTAAAATCTCTTCAAAAATCATATTTTATAAAGTCTCTAACTGTTTCGCCGAAATAATTCCATAAAATGGTTAAAACGGTATCGCCTAAATAATCCCTAAACGTAATTCAGCATGTTCCTTTTGTTTAGCATCCCTGCGCTGGTGCATTTCAATTATTTGGAAACCTGATTCCCGCGCTAAAACAATTCATCGCTAAGATCTAAACTTTGCCTCGGAAACGATTCTCTTGTTAGAACTCCAAATTAATTTCCCTTTCGTGAATCAATTCTCTTTAGAACAACGAATTAATTCCCCTTTCGTGTCAATCAATCAATCATGACATCATCTGTCACGTGTGATCTAAACTTTGTACCGGAGACAATTCTCTTTGGAAATGCATCAAAGACATTAATTAACTTGACGTCATCTGCCAGACATTCCCTGGAAACAATTTGATTAATGACTGATAGCACAGGTGTTCCCCGGAAACTCATAACGTTTGCATTGAACAACAAATATTGGAAGCACGCGATCTCCCAGGAACTCATAACATTTGCCTCGAATAACAACAGGAAGGAAGTGTCATTAACTGTTTCCCGGAAACTCATAACATTTGGCTTGAACAACAAATATTGGAAACACGCGATCTCCCGGAAACTCATAACATCTGCACCGAACAACAACAAGAAGGGAGTGACAAAGTTCCTGTTTTTCAAATCTCACTGACAAAGTCCATAAAACCATCAAATAAATCGACCAACACACATAACCATCCATGAAAACATACATAAATGTGAAAAAGTTCCTGTTTTTTCATTCTCACTGACAAAGTCCATAAAAACATCCATAAGTGTGACAAAATTCCTGTTTTTCAAATTATCACTGACAAAATCCATAAAAACATCAAATAAATCGATCAACACACATAACCATCCATGAAAACAGACATAAATGTGAGAAAATTCCTGTTTTTCCAAGTGAGAAAATTCCTGTTTTTTCATTCTCACTGACAAAAACCATAAACCACGTGGTTCTATGCCCATATAAGGTGTTCTCGTGGGATCAATAGGGGCATCTCTACTTTTACATGTCTTATATTATGCTTGTAGGTTAACCTTTATGCACACTCAAACTGGCACCGTCTTGAGGTGGCTGACAATTAGGATATTGACAACTGTCACTTTAGCCATAATCTGGATATTTTGCAGAAAACTTAGAAGAAAGAAAGAAATAATAACTGGGTTTAAAGTTTATTTATTAAAGTTTATAGTTATTTTAAAGTATTTCATTGTCTTTATAATTTATTTCATAAAATATATAATATAGCCTGTCAATAAATAATACATAAACAAGTAGTATATGAACAAGCAATAATTATTTATTAATATTATATATTTTGTCGAAAATGGTATCATATGTTTTCTGGAAAATTGGTGTTCTGAGATTTTCTGGTGTCTAAGAAACAGATGTATATAGGCCAGTAGTTTGAGAAAATTTGTTAAAAGCCTTAATTTTGGAAAAAAATTCATTTAGGTAAAGTGATGTAATATTTAAGAATGCATTTGAAAAGCATGCATACGTCATATTTGCCTTAGTAATGGTTCTATCGTTTTCAGTGTCTATGATGCAGGCAAAATTACACGAGTAAAATAATAATAATAATCATTTATTTATTACCCACAAATCCATTGGCGTAGGCAGCATCTTGTGTAGAGGGGGGCAGCCGTTTCTGTGATGGAGGGGGGAGGGGTCTTGCTAATACTTCCCAAGGTCCTTTGATTATAGGTCCTTAGAAACTAGTCATTCTATATTTCGCTAATACTCGGCCTTTATTATTTTCCATGTTCTACTTTTCCTGCAACAGTATAATATAAGAGACCCACAATCCTACTTCCAATTTACAGAAAACATAAACACCACAAAAGCGATTTGACACAAATCCCATTTTGGTTAGATAACAGCTTCTTCTAAGAATTCAATTCAAAAGTTTACAGTTGGGCAAAATTAAATATCAAAATTGGTATAGGGGAGACCGGCCCACGTTTAGCCAAAGCAAACAATTTCAATATAAAAACGTAGGCGGCTTCTGGTGGATTATAAAAGCTCTGACAGATGGCAGTGTATGTTATTAAAATGTCTGACCTTAATTAATACTTTTACCAAAAATATCAGATTGGATCAGGTTTTATGGTGATTAACTCTGGAATTTTTTTCAATTTTGTTTGAAAGCCTACGCCTAATTACGAATGCTAGAAAACTTGCGTTGTAAACTCACATTGTATTCTCTTATTATTTGCCTGTTTTTGGCAGCTTCCGAGACGTGCCATCTTCACCGGTTTGCTGTTAGTAATTTTTCATCCTGCGGGATGGCGAACTCCCATGTTCGACCAAAATACCCGGGGTAAATTCAGCATTCCGTACCAAGGCGTCCAAAAGTGGGCTATGCTTGTAAAAGCTGTGTAAACAGCATATTTAAAGGTTGAATGCAAGGTTAAAACCCAAAACTGTGTTAATTCTGGCGTTGTTTAATCCTGTCAGAACAGTAGGTGAACTGAAGTTCAATTTTTTCCTGTTAAATTTCATTCAAGATAAAATGCTTAAAAGTAAAACAGAAGAGAAAAGAAAGAAAGGTGGCCGTGATCCAGAAGAAAATAAAACAGCAGTTGTTTGTCTTATTCTACAAGAAGTCAGTGGGATTCTCGGGAAGTGCCATAGGTGTCCCTAGAGGAACGCTGCAAGACTACATAAAAAAAAGTTGAGATGCTGAATATCCCTCTAAAAAGTCTGGACCTGAGTTTCTTTACACCCTGTTACAAAACATGTTAAATATTTACAGAGGAACAAGAAAAAAGACTAAAAACTTACTTGAAAACGATAGCTGATATGCTTTCGACTGTATTCCCCTAGAAGCGTGTAAATTTGCATACACTCATGCCATTATTAAGAGTATAAAAGTACCGGATAACGGAACTGCAAAGGAAGTGGAGACAGTGGAGGAATTACAGGTAAAGATTGGTACCTTGGTTTTATGGATTGCCTTAAAACTCTATCAATAAGAACGCCAAAAGGTACAAGCATATGACAGGCAACTGCTTTCAACCGTCACAGTGCAGGAGCTTTCTTTAACAACCTGGAGCGAGGCCTATATAAACACATGTTCAGACCAAAGACATTTGAAATTTTGATGAATCAGGTCTGAAAAAATCCACAAGCCTGGTAAAATCATTGCACAGCGAGGCCAGAAGTAAGTAGGGAAGGTCACGTCAGCAGAAAGAGGTCAGTTGACCACAATTTGTGCTGGTGCTAATGTGTTGGGAACACAGTCCCTCCTCTACTTATTTCCCCCAAAAAACAGTGATCCGGAAATTTTACTCAGGGGAGCTTTACTAGGAACCATCACGATCAGCTCAGAAAATACTTCTGGCTGGATTATTGCCTCTCATTCTTTGCTTTACTTACAGCATTTTATCAATCAAGTCAAACCCTCCAAACAGTCACCTGTACCTCTGAAATTAGAACAATAGATCAGCCGAAATGCCATTGAATTGCTTGATCTAGCTAAAAAATAGTAGTGTTGTACTCTTAACTGTCCCTCCTCACACTACTCACAAACTACAGCCTCTAGACAGGACAGTCATAGGGCACCTTAAGGCCTACTGCAAACAGGAAACCGCAAGTTTTATGACTGCCAACAAATGTAAAACTATATTAGTGTATAACATTGCTGAGCTGCTGGGGAAAGCATATCCAAAGGCTTTCACTCCTGAGAATACAATCAGTGGAATCAGAGCAAGTGGTGTCTACCTCACAAACAGAGATGTTTTCAAGGATTATCAGTTCTTTATGTCATGTGTCTCCGACAGAATGCGTACCACATCTAGTGAAGCCCTTATCAGAGAATTTTATATGCTCAGCGCAAGTCTTATCTATATATTGGACGTAAAATCAATATTGAAGATCGAAATGTAAATGTTGATATCGCAAACGATATTTGGAAATTTTTGTTTATTTCTAGCTTTTTTAATCATCTACCAGGTAACATCCAACAAAAAATTCCAACAGTCAAAAAGTTCTCACTAATATCTAGAGTAAATTTGAAGTTCTAGGGGGGGGGGGCGCCCAAGCACAAATCCACTGTACACGTATTTTACTGTGGAGTAAAAGAAGTTAAATAAATATAGAAATTATACCAAACATAAATAAAACGAAAAATATTAACTATAGAAAAAATTTAACATTAAATACACACAAAAATACAAAACATGAAAAATATTGCCAATAGAAAAAATTTAACATTAAATACACGCACGATATTAAATACACACAAAAATACAAAACACGAAAAATTTGACCATTGAAAAAATTTAACATTAAATACCCTCAAGAAATAAAGTTACAAAAAAAATCAAAGCATAAATAGAACGAACAATATTAACTATAGTAAAAATTCACAGAAAATATTTACTATAGAAAAAATTAGTTTTAAATACCCACAAAAAATAAAAAAAATAAAACAAAAATATACAAAACATAAATAGAGCGAAAAATACTATCTATAGAAAAAAATTAACATTAAATACACAAAAAACTTAAATACACTCAAAAATACAAAACATGAAAAATATTGACTATAGAACAAATTAATATTAAATACACACAAGAAAGGAAATAAAAAAATAAAAGTACAAAACATACCACAAACAAAAAGATTGACTATAGAAAAAAATTAACGAGACGATCATGAGACGAAAGTCGATCAAAATCTGACTTGAATATCAAGTATTTTGCAATAGTGTGCATCAAGACATGGCTAATTGTAGAAAGAAAAAAGCCAAGACAGATAGTCCAAGTAATTGAGAGCCAAATATTTAAATGGCTGCACGGGTAAATGGCGGGAGTAAGTATAACTTTCCTATTGGACAAATACTTGCTTCTTAGTCTTTAGAACGGCATGCATGCGTAGCCTAGAGTCTCAGGCAGGTTGACCAAGAATTTAAAATTCTTGGTCTTGATTCTCAATTAGCTGGTACCCATGCAAGAAGTCAAGTTTGATTAATGCTAATGAAATAAAACAAAATATGATGATAATATACCTGTGAGCTTCATGTGTAGCTTTTCCAACTTTAATGATGTATCAGGTAAATTAAATTTATTAATTAGAATTTTGATACGTTTCCAAGGAGGAATGAAAAGCAGAAACTTACAATACCTGAAATAACTACTCCCGATTCTTTTTAGATCATTTTTTCTCGGGGCCGGTTAAGTCTCTGCCGTGTAAAGGACTGAATAATTACAAGAGGTAGAGAAGAGTATCGCCAGCGCCAATCTATTCGCCAGCGCCAATCAATCTATTTCCCACGATTGGAACAATTTTCCCATATCCAAATTATATACATTTTAGAAATATCTGAAACAGTGCGCTAAAGAAAACTGAAAAATCAAGGAGGCACACTTGTGCCTCTTTAAAGAGGCGACCCACCACAATGTTAAGCGATTTCCGGTCCTAGTGGTCACAGAGAGACAACGGTGATTTTATTTTGTAGCCCAAGCTCCAACTAAGAAACGTGCAAAATTTCACCCCCTGCGACTTTATCTTCATGGGTAAAAGTGAGCCGGAAGTTTCGACCCTCCGACCACAGCCCCCCTTTAACGTTGTCCGATTGGGCTGAAATTTAGAAGTTAAGTTTTCCTAGGACTCGGGAGCTCATCCTCGAAATTTCAGCTCAATCCCATCACTGCTTCCCTGTTTTCCAAAAAACAAATATAGCCACTTAAAGTTCATTTCTCTTTTTTTTATCAGCCACGCCTACAGGCCACAGTTTGCAACGGATCCGGGTGAATGAGGACTCATTCGAAGTGGAATTGGACCTGTTAAGGCCTTTTGATATTTTCAGACTAAAAAAATTATCCCCCGAATTTACATTTACGAAAAACCTCGTTTCCCTATAAGAGCACATGTTAATTTTTCCCACCTCAGCCCCCCTTTAACATTTTCCGATCGGGCTTAAATTTAAAGCATAAGCTGTTCTGGGGCCTGGGAGCTTATCCTCAAAATTTCAGCTCAATCTGATCCTTTCTTCCCTATTTTCCATAAACCAAATATCAAGTTTTGTGGGGATTTGCTTGCGTCAAAAATAGATACGAGAGACTAAAATAATATAAAAAGTGTCTCTGTGGTACAATGGTCGCTGTTCCTGACTGTCAGGCGGAAGATCCGGGTTCGATTCCCTGTAAGAGAAAATTTTTTATATACTGAATTTAAAGTTTAAAAAAGAAACTCATTTTCTTTTTTAAATCCAATCTATTAAATACTTCGGCTCAACAGGTGTCTCCAGAAGAATATTACAGTCGGCGTTCAGGTTACAGGTAAGTCTCCACTGCTTTGATAACCTGCCGTATACCCGCATGCTCGAAGAAAAGTTGAAAAAAGAAAATCTTACTGTGCATTTGATTTGAGTATTCGGGAATTAAAAGCCTTAACACAAGAATCTTCAAAAGCTGGTGGTTTGGGAGGCGGCAGCCCCCCAACTTCAACTCCTGAAAAGATCAGCTAACAGTTAGTCAAGCAATAATAAGTAATAAACTGTACAAAAACGTGCAGAAATTATTTGAAAAAAAACTATGTTTTCTAAAGAGTTAAAGAGGCTGAGTCACATGTTCGATCCTTAAAACGTACAGGGATTAGAAGGTGCAGTTGGGGGCTGCCGCCCCCAAACCCCCGCTTCCATATATGAAAGGGGCTGTTCCCTCCTCAACGCCTCGCTCTTTACGCTAAAGTTTGACTTTCTCACAACTCTTTTTTTTAAACAATAAAAATTCTGAAACGAAGTTTGCTCTAGCATGCAGAAGATTGTGTAAATGTTTGAGTAGAACTAGAGCCTCACACTTCCATTGGGTTCTGTTGAGGGACTTTAATTGTGACCTATTGAAAAGTGATAATCTACGTATGGCTGTTCTTCTTAGCCTGATTCGAAATGAAAATGTTCTCTTACCAAAATCTGCTTACCAAAATATATACGTACACCCATCAGGATCAGTGTCAAACCTTGATAACGTGCATTTTTTGGTCATACTGCCAGTTGTACAGTAAGTGTAAATGAATTAATGATTTTTGTAGTATCTGACCAGTTGCCGCTGTCTTTTAGTATTATGGTTCCATTTAACCGTGCACAGGTAACCCTAGATTCTAAGTGGCGCATTGTGATAGAATGAAATAATATTGATATACCCCAGTACCAGCATTGTATTGATAATTTACTTGCAGATATAAAATTACCATTTGAGCTTCTCCAGAATTTGGTTCCGTCTTCAATTATTGAAACTCGTATAAAATTAAATATATATTAGTGTCACTTATTTTACACGCTTTACTACATGCAAAAAAGCAGTTTGTACCTCGCACTAAAGAACGAGTTTGATCCCAAGTGAAGGGCTGGTCCCACAATTCTTTACTGGTTGAGGCTTGAATAGGGCCGAATTCTGGCTAAGTATCTGAAAAGATCGTGGCCGTCCCAGAACAGGTGTTGTAAATCAGACCCGTGTATAACAAAAACACTATTTAACAAAAGAGCTAGGAAAACATAGAGCTAGTATTCATTCCAATTTTTTTGAAAAGATTATTAATAACCCAGAAATTTTGTAGAAAAATTTAACACATAAACAAAAACAAAAGCCCAGCCAGTCATTTAATATCCCTCCCGAACTATGGGAACAAAATTTATCCAGAGAGTTTTCAGAACCAGACCCACTAATAGAAAATCCCTCTAAAGTCACACTCGAAAAGATACTTTCGATAAGGGTTAGTTAAATCAATGTTTACTGTAGCAGTTTCGGATGTTTATAATACAATTCGTAAAATTAAAAAACCTTTCTCAAGAGGTGAAGACCACGTTCGTAACAAACGCCTCCTATATGGAGCCCCTTCTTTTTTTTACCACCTTCCCTACTTTTCCAAATGGTGTTTACAAAAGTAATAGTTCATTTCTCGTTTTCAACTGGCCGTCTAACTCCTGGCCCTGCTACTCCTTTCCGTTTAGACCTAGACGGTTGGCCGAAAAGAACAATCTTCGACAATCTGTCATCCTTCATCCGCACAACGTGCCCTAGCCAGCTTAACCTTTCTTTCATTATAGCCCTACAGAGTGGTATTGAACCACATTTTTCGTACAGCTTTTGTACACTTTTCATATTGCTTGAAATACGGTCGGTCAGCCGGGTACTCAGAACAATCGTTAAGCAATTTCTTTGTAAAACATCTAGCAAATCTTCATCTGCTTTTCGAAGTGCCCATGCTCCAGAGCCATGTTTGACTACTCTCATCACTGTAGCTTCTAATATTCTAATCTTGGTTTGCTGACTTATCTTCCTATTCTTCCAATTTTTTTAATTGTAAACACCCTAAGCATTGGCTATTCTATTTTTAAGATCTTCACTGTTCCCATCATCTTTACTAATAATACTACCCTATATGCTATTTTGCCCTATATGCTAAATATTTTTTTCGGCCTACCCCGAATTCCATATGGGCGACATCGCTTTTTCGTAATCATCTTTTTGAATATATTTCAACACTTTTGTATATAAATCAAAATTAGAAATTACGAATGATTTTATTATTTGTTTCCATAGGCACCGCTCCCATTTTTCGATTCAATTTTTATCACTTCGATTACATTTTGACCGTTCTTCAAATAATTTTGTGAACGTGCTAATTCTACTCGTACTATTGTTCACACTGTACTGACGCCATCCACACTGTTCTGACATTGACATAAAAGATGTTTCACATCCATATGCTTTATTGTAAGCATTATTCTCGCAAATTTGTGGATGTCAAGACACTTTTGAACAGTTCTTCGATTTGACTGAGCAATATAATCTCGTCCTTATGTATAGACATCACTGTTTCGTAATCGTCTTCTTGAATACATTGCCACTACTTATTGCTTCCATGAAGTGTTATAAATATCTATACATTTCCAGAATGTTTTCGATTGTCATTTTGCACCGTTTATGAATGTCTAACTTTGTAACGTCAATGTTGGTGCCACACACGATAACATGATACGATTTCCATCACTCTTAGTGATTACAATTTGACAAGTTCTTCAAAACCAAAATGCTCAAGAACAGTGCCTATACTACTCGTACTATTGTTCAATCTCTATACTGACACCATCCACACTGTTCTGACATTGCACCCATAATTCTAAATCCAGTGTTCTGAACACAAAGACTTTCTCCCATCCTGAGAAAATGTTACTGCCGAGAAAAGTTAAGGCCGAGAAATGTTGTCTCGGCTATATGTGCAACACCTCTTTTTCGTAATCATATTTTTGAATATATTTCAACAGTATTGCATATGAAGTGTTATATAAAAATCAAAAATTACGAAGGATGTTGTTATTCGTTTCCATAGGCACCACTCCCATATTTCGAATCAATTTGTATCACTTCGATTACATTTTGAACATTCTCCAAATAATTTTGTGAATGTTCCAAGTCTAATCACACTATTTTTAAATCTTTGCTGACACCATCCATACTCTTCTGACATTTACATAATAAGATGTTCCACATTATATGCTTTATGGTAAGCATTATTCTCACAAATTTGTGGAGAAACACTTTTGAACAGTTCTTCGATATGACTGAGCAATAAATCTCCCTTTGAATAGACAATGGTAACGCCTAATATTGCCCTACTTATTGCTTCCAAAAGGTCATAAGTTCTATACATTTCCAAATGTTTTTTATTGTCATCTTGCACCTTTGTAATGTCTAACTTTGTGACGTCAATGTTGGTAACACAAATGATAACATGATAAAATTCCATCCCTCTTAGTGAAAAATTCACAAAACCAAAACCAAAATGCTCAAGAAAAGAGCTTATAGAATGAGTATTTTCAATATCTAGGTCAGCACCACCCAATCCTAAAGCACTCAAACTTCTAAAGCTAGTGTTCTGAATAAAGGCTTCATCAGTCCTAGAATAGACAGTTATATAGAACGTTATAAATTTTTTACAAAATATATATAATATATATATATGCTTAGTACTATACCCCTCACCCTGAATTAATCGTTGTCTAAGTTCTTCATGGTGAAATGTCTATTGTTCATTTTCTCTTCTTGAGACAAAAATTAATACAAAATTTTACTGATGGTGAAAATATATTGCCTTGCAAATTAAAATAAAAGAAATCTCAAATTCCCAGATTTTTCGGATAATCAATTTTGTCTTGTATTATTTTAAGAAGAAGATTTGCAATCTTCACTAGTTACTATAGTTCTTGGTTTTTCCAGTTCTTGGTTTTTCAGTTTTTTTTTCAAAATGCATTCTTGAGATATAAAGAAACAAGTATAACTTACACTTAAACAGTGAGGGGCTAAGGGGAGTTCTTTAATAGTGTTTATTAACCTTTTCTGACATGCATTTTGTTTTAACACCTTGGGTCTTCGTTATTGCTCTTTTAATATCTTCACTGCAACGCCATCTTTACTAACAATGCTACTAAGGTATGTGTGGCTGGTCACTTGATTGATCTTCCTATTACCCAACATCAACTCTTCACATTCACATATTCCTATTCTTAGCAATTTAGTCTTCTTATCATTAATTTTCAAACCTTTTCTTGCATTTATGGAAAGATTAAAAGTTCATTTATTTCTTTAACATATTCATCTAGGATACTTAAATTAACAGAATATTCCAAGTCAAGGAGAGTTTAACTTCCCAATTTAATTTTTTTTTCTCCCATTGCCTTTGCTGTGCTCTTTAGGCCAAAAAACCATCAAAATAATTCATATGAATGTGGATAGAATACAACGGATAAAACAATACTTTTTATATTTCGGTTTAACACGAAACCAGCTACTAACCTTATTTCCTTAGCCAGTTTATTCAATGCTCTCAGTCGGATAACATTATATTGCACGAGCCAGTTAAATAAATTCAAGTGAACAATACACCTGTGTGACGCAATTAATTTATTTTGACTATCTTCTTAGCTAGTGCTTACTAATTTTCTGTGACGGGAAAAGGAAAGAAAAGACAAATTGAATTGAAATTGTCTCGCGACTCTACTGATTCTGTAACCATACATGAAACAATCCAAAATCTTGCAGCTAGGGTACAACAGATTTTATCAACTGTTAAAATTATTCAAGATGATGGGCAATGTCTAAGGAGTGAAATAACAGAAATTAGATCTGAAATAAGAAGTGAATCCTCCCGAACCCTTACAGTGGAAAACTCAAGCCGAACTCATGATGATGCAATCTCAAAGTTAAAAGAGTCGGGTTTAAAATATATACTTGGGCCACATTAAAAAAAAAAAATAAAAATAGAAAATGCTGAAAATCGAAAAAAAAATATTTCAAGGCATTTAAATTTTTTGTCAAAAAATGAGAGTCATGATAAAATAAATGAAATATTGCTTAAATTACATGTTCGATTTTATTTTTAAATAAATTAACAAAATAATAAATTTACCAAGTTCATAATTTAAAATACAAAAAAACAACCGCATTGTTTTCCAAGCAAATAAAAAAAAATTAGAGACCATGAATTCAGAAAAAGAAATAAAAATTGAGCATTGCCATATTGTCTCAAAGGTTTACTTAAAGATGATGTCAGCAAATCAGTCCGGGAAATTAGATCATCTCTTCTAAAGAAGAAAAATGAGCTCAAGCAGAAAGGTTCACAAGCCTGGATCTCATTAGTAGTTCCCCCTGTGCTGTGCTACATCAATGAATTTGGCGTCAAAAGGAAATGAGATTGTTTCCAGTTGTGACCAGCAGACTATTGTGAATATGGATTCTGTGGTTTGGTCGGGAAGTAACTTTTGCTTTTGTTTTTCTTATTTTGTTTGAGTTTACGAGTGTAACTATCTAGCCTTCGTATGCTGAGAAGGGAAAAAATTCCTCTTTTTATCAATATCTAGGTGTTATTTATTATATTATGGCTAACAGCAGAGTGTTATGTTGTTTTCCATGAGAACAACCCCTTTCAGTGTGATTTTCAATTTGTTTCGTTTCTAGTGGGGGGAAACTGGGAGGCTATCTTTTCACGTGTCCCTAAATTATGATAATGGATGGTGATTTGAATGAAATCCCGTTATCAGGGTTATAGGAATTAGAAAGAAGTCAGTCTTATTTAATTCGGTTTTTCAAGATCATTTAGCTCATGAGATTAATGATATTTCACATTCTTTTAATATTCCACCAAATAAATATGTATTTTTTAATGAAATAATACAAAAAATTCTTTTTCTAGGAGGATGTCGTTTTGGAACTGTCGGGGATGGGTGAGCGAACGGGGTGTGATTGAAAAGTTTTGATTTGATTCGGGCACTGATATTTTAGGCCTTTGTGAGACTTTCCTAGATGAAATTTCTGCAAATAAAATTGATCTAAATGATTACCAATTTTTTCATAGAAATAGAACCCAGTAAAAACAGGATGTCATAGCTGTTTTAATTAAAAATCAGATTCCTACACGAATGAGAAATTATTTTTTACAGTTTAATATTGATATGAATTTTGAATGTTTTGCCTAATAATAAAAAACGCTTAATTGTAGTGTTATACCGTCCCCCATCTTGTAGTAACGTAAATTTCATAAGTAGATTAGAAAATATGCTAGTTTACCTTTCAAGTCTGCGTATTCCATTCATGATCCTTGGCAACTTTAACATAGACCTATTGAGATGTTTACCTTTAGGCCATCATGGGACTAGTAATTATGCATTACAGTTTTTAGAATGTTCTCTTACTTGTAATTTATATCTGGCTTGTTTTGTCCCGTCACGTGTAGCCGACTCATCTACTTCACCTGTTGACAATATTCTCTCGCCTTATACGTGAGGCTACTTTTTTTGTTTGATTTTTCGATTATGGATGAATCATCAGATCATTGTATGGTTATGTCGTAGTATAAGATTCAAAAGACTTTGATTAGGGGAGATCATTACAAGAGAGAGAAATCTTTCACTTAAAAATATACATAATTTGAAAGTAGCCCTTGGTGACGTATACCAGAGTGAACGTTTAGAAGAGAGAGATCTTGATAGATCATTGGATATTTTTTTTACAAAGTATTAAATGAACAATTAGAGTATCATTGACCTTATGAAAAAATACTTCAAAAAAAAATTTCCACAAAAACCATGGATTAATGAGTCACTCCTGAGATCAGTTAATGAAAAAATTCGTCTATATGAGATAAGAATGAAATATCAATCCCCTGATAATATTATACGTTTTAAAAATTATAAAAATCTGTTAGGGAAAACTCTTAGAACGAGTTAGAAAAGGTATTTTGACGATTCTTTTAGGAATATGGAAACCCAAAAAAACATGATCTAAATATACAAAAGATTGGAAACAACTGGAATAATTTTTACCCAGAAATATTAATAGATAAAAATAGTCTTGAATCCAAGGAGAATGGAGCTATTGCAGAATCTTTCAGCGCTCATTTTACAAGTATTGGTTCTAATGTTACTCATGGTATCGGCTCGAATTCGGCTCATTCATATAAAGGATACCTTCTTCAATCAGATGATACAAGTATGTTTTTGACCCCAGTTAGTCTTGATGAATTCCAAAAAATTAAAAAAATTAAATAGAGGTAATTTATTAAGCTTGGATGGACTTTCAACTAATCTTTTGAAACACCTTGCATCTGTAATTCATATACCTCTTGTTTATATTTTTAATTTGTGTTTATCTTCTGGGGTATTCTCTACTAATGGAAAATTGCCCGAGTTATCCCATGGTATACAAAAAGTTGATAAAACTAATGTTGATAATTACCGATCTATTGCAATACTTTCTCCTTTGTCAAAGATTTTGGAAAAGTTATTTCACAAAAGAATTTTATATTATTTGGATAAAAAATCTTTTAATCAAAAGCCAATTTAGGTTTAGATCGGGTCATTCCACTGAACAAGCAGTTGCAGCCCTTTTGCTTAAAACTAATGATTCACTGAATAATGGTAATTATGGGTCTTGTATTTTCTATGATATAAAAAAAGCATTTGATAATCTAAATCATTCCAATTTGTTTAATAAGTTGAATAACTCTGGAATTAGTGGAAAGGTAATGGATTTAATAAAGTCGTATCTACAAAATTGCAGATTCCAAGTAGACCTACAAGGCCATCTGTCTTAGCCAAACTCCCTGGATACTATTGGAGTGCCCCAGGGGTCTATACTCAGACCGTTACTATGTTGATATATATAAATGATCTCCTTAATTGTCTATCCTATAAGGATAGCCTAGCAGTTATGTTTGCAGATGATACAATGGTATCTGTTCAAGCTAAAACCACTTAACTATTGATCGATAACATGGCGTCTGAAAGTAATTCAGTCATCCAGTGGTTTTCTTGTAATCTTCTGGTTCTCAATTTGTCCATGACAGAATTTACGGTTTTTGGGAGATCTAAACAAGGAGTTGCTAAAGTTGGGTTTGATGAGTTAGTTGTTTCTTGTTGTACAGTTGAACAGGTTAAGACATATAGATTTTTGGGGATTATTCTTGATGAGCTTTTATGTTTCCGTAGTCATTCTGACCATCTCCGTATAAAGTTAGCCCAAAATTTAGGATGGTTATATTGATTAAAGTATGTTTTTCCTTTTTAAACTATTAAATTCTTTATCATTCTTTAATAGAATCATACCTAAGATATTGTCCCATCATTTACCTAAATACATTTCATAATCTTTCTATACCCCTCCAGACATTGCAAAATAAAGCCGCAAGAATCTTTGGTACTGTCTTTCATCGTCCTGCACGACTTCAAAATCTTTGTGAAACAAAAACTTTATTTTTATTCCTTCATATATTAAACCTTAATCAACTTAGGGATTTGCAATTATCGCTCTGGTATTATAATATTCAGTCTCTGGTAAGTTGTTTAATGAATCAAAAATTCTTGTCACCCCTATTCGCTCACTTGCTTCTTCGTCGGCTCGTTTTGGAGCGTATAAAATCCCTTTGGTTAATTGTGAAAGAGATACATTTTCAATAAGATACCAAATACCTTAGGCTAAATTTAAATGGTAAATATAAAAATATTAATAGCCGATCACTATTAAAGACTAAATTAGTAGAATATATTATTAACCTTTGATAACGGGGTGATTCTTCTTGATAATTTATTTCTTAGTATTATTTTTAGATTTTGCTGTGCGGGGGTAGCCTCCTTTATTCTTACATCCTTCTATATGTTAAGATTTTTTTTGGTTTATCTTCTTTATATTTATTTTTGGCGTACTTGAACTCATTGTAATAATTGTTAGTCTTCCTTTCGAGCTTAGCTCCCTTTTGGCTCTATTTAATTATTTGTGTTGTTTATATTTCTATGAAATAAAATCTATCTATCTATCTAGCCATAGCAATGTTATTTCTGTGCTTATCACTAATCACTTTAATGTATTTATCTTATATACTATACTAGAATGAAACCCTGGCTACCCACACTTACTAGAAAATGGGTCAGAAGGTCTTTGCTACTAAATATCGCATAAAAAAAAGAAAAAAATGAAAATTCTACATTTTCTAATGAAGGGAACAAGGAAAAGGGTACGCGACCAAATATTGGAGTTAAGATAAATCAACTGACGCTAAACTGACAGAATGAATCATAAATGTCTCACCAAAACAAGTTGCTGGTGACCCTTACCTTTTTGACAAAAAATTATCTTTCACGCACTTGTGACAAAATCTGAAAAGGGAGAGAGTTATTGTAGCTGATAACTTATTTTATGTCATAGAAGGACCAACTGACTGAACTATTGCCCTACAACTATTACCTCTTACTCATCATAGATGAGAAGAGATTCTTCACATCCTTTATTATAGAACCTCCAAGATCAAATCAATAAACTATTCATTATTTTTACTTACTTATCTATGGTTGGATAATTTCCGAATGTAGAATCTACTTGCAAAATATTCTTAATTATGTCCTTTGACACCCCAGTTTTGATAACAGCTATTTCATCTCTCCTAATTCCTTCTTCATTCAATTTGTGAAGCAGCTCCTCTACCTTATCTTTCACTGCGTTACAATCTTCTACACAAATAAACTGAGGTTTTTCTCCAACAACTCGAGTTCCTGGGTTAGAATCAATTCCAGTAATCCACCCATTCTTTATAAGGTATGCACAGTCAAGTTGCTTTATTAGGCTGTATATGCTGCTTGTATATCTTAGAATATCTATGAGACGTGTAGAGTGATAAGAATCATCTATCTTCTTTCTAATGCGAGAAACTACATAAAGAGTTGGCACTTCAGAATACGATGTCAACCAGCAGAAAGTAGACTTGGCAATTATGTTCTAAATTTCAGATACTCTATTTTTGCTATCAAATGTTCCAAAGTCCAAATTTAGATCATCACAACACATTTTAAAGCTTGTCCTGTCGGCATATTCTCCAATGTGAAACAGATTCTGTGTTTCAATATCAATAACGTCACTGCCACCACTGAATTTTATTAGTTTCGAACATTCTTCTACACTAGTTTTTTCTTTTTTGTTATTACTCTGTCGTTCAATTTGTGTCTTGACAGTTTGCCAAAATATTTCTCTAATACACTCTACTGTTTTCTTATTACTATGAAATACTATGATTAACTCATTTGTTCTGTTCTTTTGTAAGCTATATAACTGCCAAAGTTAAAAAAACACATTGACCATCTTCAGTATTAAGCAATAGGTTTTTCCAGTCCCTGGTAGACCTATGATCTGTAAACAGGGATGATCACAATCTACAATCGCTTTCTGTGCGGGGGTCAAAAATACATCTGCTACTACTTTGTTCAGTTTCTCATCTTTCTTTTTATTCTTTCGGTACTCTTCGTTTAATTGTTTCTTTATAATTTGTCCTGGCTTCATAATATCCCATTGGTACTTAGTTTTGAAGTAACTAATGTATAAACCATAAGCCCTGAAAAACAGATAATGAGATTGAAGAGAAAAATAAAGCTGTAGCACTACAAACTCGAGACTAAGATAACGGTGCTTTTAGGCAAAAATATTTTTAGTCACAACTACTATGGTCAAAGTAATATATAGTTACAGATACTTACAGATACAACTAGACCTTTCCGTTTATATTTAAAAACGGACTCCTATATCTGAGCGGTCATCCGCTTCTTCAAATCAATAAAAAAATGGAAAAACTGTTAAAAAAAATAATTAAAAATATGTACAAAAAAAAAATTCTGGAAAGTGTGCTCTAGAAATCCTGTCAAAACTTTTTGCCCAACACTAATACTTAGGACACATGATTTTATTATTGAGAAAAAATTATCAAATGAAAGTAACTATAAATTCTGTTTAAGTTATAGAAACAATTTTAGAGTTTTGCAAAAATAATAGCAAAAGAAATTTGCGGTGAGTGAGTCCTCCCATGAGCTCCAAATACTGACTACTCTTTTTTTGAATGTAAAGGCCATTCTTTACAGATTTACTATGCTATTAAATACAACTCTTGAGTTTGTAGCAGCTGTAATCATGGTTATAGCTGTTACATCTTGTACTTCAACTACCAGTTCTATTGAAACTATTTATAAGGCCAAAAGCATTAAGATGAAAATTTTAAGAGGTATATGAAAATATAGTTTATAGAAAAGACATATCACATGTGATATAGCATTGGATAATAGTGTTAAGTTGAAACTTCCAGGACTTTATGGAAATGAGGTTCAATTGACCCAACGGCAATACGTTTATAGTACAGCTGCCACTAGAGTTACCGCTATCATAGGCAGCGCAATTGCGCTACATAAGTAAAGAACGATGTTGGCAAAATGTATTATTTTATTTTTTTGGTTTTAGGCCAGGGCACTTCGTATCGAAGGAGTTGTTGTATAAACTTCAAAAAGGGCTCATTCAATTAAAAATTGGAGTGGCTAGCGCCCTTTTTAATAGTCAAAAATGATTGGAAGGCAACTAACAGCCCTTCCACGTCCACCATTTATCCAAACGCATCCAATCAAATTTTGATATAGCCATTTTGTTCAACGTAGTTGAAAATTCTGGGAATTAGGTCTTTGAGGATGATAGCCCTATCAGAGCCCCAAGGGCAAGGGTTATAAGTTATACTCTCGGGGCATATAAGGTTTTTTATTGAAGGCTGTCTCGTAGAAACTTGAAAAAGGGCGCATTTGATTGAAAATTCAAAAGGCTAGTGCCCTTTTTAATAGTCAAAAGTGATTGGAGGGCAACTAGTACCCCACTCACGCCCAATTTTTCCTAAAATACATACAATCAAAATTGTTAGATAGCCAATTTGTGCAACGTAGTTGAAAGTTCTGGAAATTAGGTCGTTAAGGATGAACCCCCCCCCTCTCCCACAGCCCTCGGGGCTAGACTTGTAAGTCATGCCCTGAGGACATATGAGGTTTGTATAGAAAAAGTTGTCATAGAAATTTCAAATGGGTGGATTACATTGGAAATTGAAGTGGATAGTGGCCTTTATAATATTCGAAAGTAATTGGAGGGTAACTAGCCCACCTCTCATGCCCACATTTATTTCAACGTAGTTGACAGTTCTGGAAATTATGTCTTTAAGGAAGACAACCCCCCACAGCCATCAGGGCAAGAGTTTTAAGTTATGCCCAGGGGCATATAAAGTTTTTATCGAAAGTATTGTCGTAAAACTTCAAACAGGGCTCATTTGATTGAAAATTGAAAGGGCTAGTGCCCTTTTTAATAGTTGAAAGTAATTGGAGGGTGAATAACCCCCCTCTCACGCCTACAATGTCTACTAGCACATCCAATCAAAATTTAGAGATATCATTTTGTTCAACGTAGTTAAAGTTCTGGAAATTAGGTCTTTTAGAATTACAACCCCCTCAGAGCCGTCAGGGTAAGTGTTTTAAGCTATACCCTGGGGGCATATAAAGTTTTTTCAGAAAGTGTTGTCATATAAACTTCAAAAGGGGCTCTGTTGATTGGAAATTGAAAAGGCTAGTGCCCTTTTTAATAGTCGAAAGTGAATGGAGAGCAACTAATCTCCCTCTCACATCCAAAACTTTCCTAAACACATTCAATTAAGATTTTGAAATAGTCATTTTGTTCAACGTGGTTAAAAGTTCTGGAAATTATGATTTTGAGGATGACAAAACCCGCCGAACCCGCCAGGGCAAGGGTTGTAAGTTTTGCCCTGGGGTCATATAAGGTTTTTGTAGAACGTGTTTTCGTAAAGAATTCAAAAAGGGATAATTCGATTGGAAATTCAAAGGGCTAGTGCCCTTTTTAAATAGGCTAGTCGAAACTGATTGCGGAGCAACTAACCTCCCTTTCACGCCAACCATTTCCCCAAACACATCCAATCAACTTTTTTAAATAGCTATTCTTTTCAACGGAATTGAAATTTCTGACAATTTGGTCTGTGAGGATGACCCCCCCCCACAGCCCTCCGGGCCCGGGGTATGAGGTATGCCCGGGAGGTATATAAAGTTTTCATACACAGTGTTGTCGTAAAAACTTCAAAAGGTGCTCTTTTGATTGGAATTTAAAATGGCTAGTGCACTTTTTAATTGTCAAAAGTGATTGGAGGGGAACTAACCCCCTCTCACGCCCACCTTTCCCCCATACACATCCAATCCATATTAATACATAGCTCAGTTGTTCCCCCTCCTTGACAAATTATATCTTTGAAGATAACCACCCCCTCCCCCCAAAGCCCGCCGGGCCCGGGGGCTCAGTTCTGTACTGGGGGCCGAATTTGTTTCCATAAGAAGCGGTGTCGTAAAAACGTATAAAGTGTCTCATTTGATTGGAAATTGAAATGGCTATTGCCCTTTTTAATAGGAGTAAGTGATTAGAAGGCAACTTAGAGGTTCTTATAGAAAGCGTTGTCGTAAAACTTCAAAAAGGGGCTCATTTCATTAAAAATTCAAAGGGCTAGTACCCTTTTTGATAGTTGAAAGTAATTGGAGGGCAACTAACCACCCTCTCACGCCCACCATTTCCACAAACACATCCACTCAATATTTTGAGATATTCATTTTGTTCAATTCATTTAAAAGTTCTGGACATTAGGTCTATTAGGATGACAACCCCCTATGAGCCCTCAGGGCACGGGTTTTCAGTTATACCCTAGAGGCATATAAGATTTTTATAGAGAGTGTTGTCGTAGAAACTTCAAAAAGGGCCCATTTGATTTTAAATTTAGTGGGCACGTGCCCTTTTTAATAGTTGAAAGTTATTGTAGTGCAACTAAACCCCTCACACGTCCACCATGCCCCACAACAAATTCAATTAAAATTTCTTTATATTCAGGTGGTTCAACGTCGTTGAAAGGTAGGGCAACTATGATTTTGAGAATTACAAACCCCCCCAAAACCCCCAGGGCAAGGATTGTAAGTTATGCCCCGGGGGCATATAAGCTTTTTATAGAAAGCCTTTTCGTAGGTACTTCAAAAAGGGCTCATTCGATTGGAAATTGAAAGGGCTAGTGCCCTTTTTAATAGTCGAAAGTGATTGGAGGGCAAGTAGCCCCCCACTCAAGCTCACCATTTCCCCAAAGACATCCAGTCACAATTTTGATATAGCCATTTTGTTCAACGTAGATGAAAGGTCTGGAAATTAGGTCTTTGAGGATAATCTACTACCCCCCCACCCACAGCCCTCAGGTTAAGGGTTGTAAGTTATTCCCTAGGGGCATTTAAAATTTTTACAGAGCATTGTAATAGAAACTTCGAAAACTTCGAAGGGCTAGTTCCCTTTTTAATAGTCAAAAGTGATTGGAGTAAAACTAACAACCCCCAAGCCCACCATTTCCCCAAAAACCTCCAATCGAAATTTTGAGATTGCCATTTTGTTCAACGTAGCAGAAAAGTCAGGAAATTATTTCTCTGAGGATGACATTCTCCCGACAGCCCTCAGCGCAAGGGTTCAATGTTGTGCCCTGGGGCACATAAGGTTTTATAGAAAGCGTTGTCGTAGAAACTTCAGAAAGGGTTCGTTCGATTGAAAATTGAAAGCGCTAGTGCCCTATCTATTGTTCGAAAGTAATTGGAGGGCAACTAACGCCCCTCTCAAACCTTTCATTTCCCCAAACACATCCAATCAAAATTTTTAGATATACATTTTGTTCAACGTAGTTGAAAGTTCTGGAAATTAGGTCTTTGCCAGCGTTGTCGTAAAAACTTCAAAAAAGACTCATTGAATTGGAAATTGAGAGGGCTAGTGCTTTTATTAATAGTCAAAAGCAATCGTAGGGCGATTGCCCCCCTCCCTCCCATACCCATCATTTTCCCAAACACTTCCGATCAACATTTTTATATAGCAATTTTGTTGAATGTAGTCAAAGGGTCTGGAAATTATGTTTTTGAGTATGACAATCCCTAACAGCCCTCAGGGCTAAGGTTGTAAGTTATGGCCTAGGGACAAATAATGTCATATAGAAAGCAGAGTCGTAAAAAATTCAAAAAGGGCTCTTTTATTTGGAAATAGTGAGGGCTTTTGCCCTTTCTAATAGTCGAAAGCAATGAGAGGGAGAACCCCCCCCCCCCCGACGCCCATCATTTCCCAAAACACAATCGATCAACATTTTGATATGGTCATTTTGTTCAACGTAGCTGAAAGGTCTGGAAATTATGTCTTTGAGGATGACAACCCTCCCCCCATAACCCTCATGACAAAAGTCGTAAGTTATGCCCTTGGAGCATATAACGTTTTTTTAGAAAGTTTTGCCGTAGAAGCTTCAAAAAGGGCTCATTTGATTGAAAATTGAGAGGACTAGTATCTTTTTTATTAGTAAAAAATGATCAGACTGTAAATGTCTCCTTTCAAGCCTATCATTTCCCCAAACACTTCCAATCGAAATTTTTATGTAGCCATTTTGATAAGCCTATTAAAAAGGTCAGGAAATTATGTCTTTGAGGATAAAAATCCCCCCAGCCCTCAGTGCAAGGGTTGTAAGTTGTTCCCTGGGGACATATAGAGTTTTTATAGAAAGTGTGGTCAAATAAACTTCAAAGGGGGCTCATTGGATTGGTAATCAGACGCTCTAGTGTTCTTTTTAAGAGTTAGCCCAATCAGAATTAAAAATGATAGCGATTATCATTGGATTTTGACATGGATAAAGTCATCAATGCCTACCATACCTTTGTTAAAAAGAAAAAAAAGGTTAGGCGATATGTATTTCATAATGACAAAAGACAAGCCGAGATAAAACAGCCCAAACAAATTAAATTCACAATGGGTAAAAATCAAAAGTTACAGGTGTTATAAATGATAAATCGTTGGAAGAAAAAGAAGTTTTTCTTCCACCGCCTGAACAATTAAAAGAAGCAAAAGTTTGGCAATATGTGTTCCAAGATTACAAAAGACATTTAGAGGCAAAAGTTAAAGATCCAATAAAAAAAAACCATAATTTTACAAAGGCACTACTTCTAATTTAAGGTCCATTTGGACTTCATGATATCAAGTAAAGGCTCAAATTTGTCTCTGTTTAGAAAACAAGTGACAGTCCATAGTTCACAACACTGGGCATAAACCCACCCGATCGGATATGGGAATATTTCGGAGGGTTATGGACACGACTTACAATACTTGACTGTCAATACTCTATAGCTTTAATTAAAAAGGAATCATGTAAATGACGTTTCATTCCATTACATTTAAAGAGCGAAACAGATACATAATAGTATTGAAACGACGTCGTGTATTGTATAAAATATTTTCAATGCAGACAATATTTTCAGTCACATAAAATACAAAAAGGACTTACTTGACTTACTTTGACTTAGGTATCCTGCTGGCCACTGTTCAGCGTAGAGAATGACAACTACCTCCTCCATCAGCTTTGATCCAGTACGAGCGTTTGCGCTTCACTTGGTCTGATGTTTGCCATCACCAGGAACTCGGACAGTTTGCTGGACCATCATTTCTACTATCGGCTGCAGGATCACTTCCAAATGATTTTAAGAGGGTTAACATCTTTATTGGTAAGTGCAGAGACATTCGAAGTAGGTTTCCGAACAATTTTAAGGTACACTCAGCTGCTTGGGTAGAAATCTGGAGACTGGTTGGGGGGCAACAGCTTTTCATTACTCAGAACATTAGGCCACCTTAGACCTTTAATCCTTTTCAGGCTATTCGTCTGGAATACATCGATGGTCTTTAGTGTTGCAGTTGATGCATGACATGTTTTAGCTCCACAAGGCATTACAGATAAAACGAGGGTGTTGAAATTCCACAGTTTAGTTGAAAGACTGATGTTCGATTTTTGCCAAAGGTGACGGTTTAGCTTACCCATGGTAGAACACGCTTTGAAAATTCTTGCTTGCAGCTTGGGGAGTAGCGATCTATCTGAGGAAATTGGGAAGCCAGGTAGGTGTACCTTTAGACAACTTTAATGCTATTTGTTTTGTCTAGACTATTAGGTTTTAAGAAGGTGAAGGCCATCATCATTAAGTGAGACAAGGTCTAGAGGACAAATTATTTCAGGCCAAGCATCCACATCATCACAAACAGTGGTGTTGAAGTCACATAGAAGAACTGTTATATCTTTGGGAGACGCTGTCGTGAGACATCAGGTCAGAGTAAGGTAGAAATCATCCTTGGTTGAGTCGTCTGAATCCATTTCTAAACACCAAAGAACCCATGCTCATCAGCTATTTTTCTTGTTTATTGAGTCAACTTGCCCTGCACCATTCATCAAAAATTCGTTTTTGTTTAATTCAAAAGGAGTTCGAACCGATATACATTTGACTAGAAGTTCGAACAGAATAAACATTCTTTTGAGTTTCACACTAACTTCATTCAGCGGAGTGACTATATATCATTCACCAGACAATTTTACTTTGAATAAAGCCATTTCAAAACGCCAGAGATCCTATGCTCTTCAGTTTTTATTTTTAAAGAATTAACTGAATATGGTACTTTCACCAAATTTTTTTATTTGAATCTAGGCATATCGAAAAACCAGAGATTCCATGCTCTTTAGTTTCTGTTGTTATTGAATTAACTGAACATGCACCATTCACAAGAAGTTTTTTTTTAATTCGAATGGAGTTCGAAAAAAAACCTATTCGACCAAAAATTTGAATAGAAATAACATTCTCTTAAGTTTTCTATTTTCATTATGTGAAGTGATCTTGCACGATTTACCAGAACTTTTCAATTTGAATAGAGACATGTCAAAACGCCAAAAACCCATTTTGTTCAGTTTTCAATTCTCATTGAGTGGAGTGTTCATGCAATATTAACCAGAAGTTGTTTATTATTTGAACAGAGTGTGAGCAAAAAATCTTAAATAGCCATCTTTTTATTTCCCGCCAACTTTCCTAACTTATCCAAATGGGCAATTTACGCTAAAAACATCGAACAAAGCTGGAAGAAAATTGTTAGCTTCTAATAAGCACTAGTTTATACTTATTCATAGGCCTCGAGATGGGTTCAGGTTAAACAAGACTGGATTTAAAGGGGGGTTGAGTTTCATAAGTGTTGAGTTAAATGGGGGTTTAGTTGAAAAAGGGCTTAGTTAAATGGGATTGAGCTGCCGGTGGTCTACTTCAGTTACTTGGAGTTCAGTAACAAGAGGTTTAGTTACCTGCACACCCAGAAGCAAAGATAATTGTTGAATAATTTTTTTCTGAGACACTATCCCTGAGAAATTGCTATTTTAATAACAAAGAAAATATTCGATTTAAAAATCGAGCAATCAAAAAAAAAAGTTTCATAATAAAAAGAAATTCAAAAAATAAATTCAATATATGAATAAACCTTCAGTAGAATGGAACTTTTCATTTTCAAAATCTATATTAAAATTATAATCAAAGATTACTAACCCTGCTAACAGTGTCCTGATTGCGTGTTTAACCTTTTTATCCACTGACACTCGCTCTTCTGTGCACAATTCGTTGATTTTTTCTAAATAGTTATCTTGAAATAGAGCATCTTTAAATAAATTATTCGAATCAAATAGTACAAAATTATAATCGGTTGGCTTTGGAATGTTCATATTCACAAAAACATAGAAAAAGTGAATAGGAACAAATTCACAGCATTCAGAACTAATATTATGGTCAGCTAGAGCTTTTTTAATGTTTTCAGTCACACTTTTCTTTTGAGTGTTTTCTCCTTTCTTTGAAATAGTTTCTCCCATACTTTTGTAATTCTTTTCAGATGGTTCGTCATGCAACTTGAAAGATTTGACCTCTAAAATAATGACTGATGATTTTGTTATTAGCAAAAAATCCCCAAACTTTTCATTATCATGATTATCTTGAAGACTATAAAACACATATATATTGTGTTTTAATTGTTTCAATTCACAGTAAACCTTGTATTCCGCTTTGAACCCACGCGATCGTTGACTTCCAATTTTCCCAATTGGATTCGGAAGTAAAACGAGTTTGTCCACATCAAAGAGACTACTTTTGCCAATGTACTCCAATAGACATAACTCTGCCACCTGTAAAACAAAAGGCTTTGTTCTGCAGCAAGCTGTATCTTCTCAGAGCAGCAACATTCAAATAGAGGGTTGCTAGTGTTCATATTAAATACTTATGCACAACATTTCACAGAATAAAAAGGGTTTGGAAAAGTTGATATTTTTGCTTTAATCCTCGAATAAGTTCCTGATCGAATTATATTTCTGAGTGGTCACTTTCAATATTTAAAAATAATTGACAACTTATCTTTTTATTACCGATGCATAGCTTATCTCACTGAAAAGAAAACTGAATTTCATTTTACAGCTTTATGATAAGAACATGTGT
>NC_142810.1:52268350-52288164 GCF_049724085.1 Artemia sp. Qi Xiang Cuo
CTGTACGCCACCGCCAAAATAATATAAAAAAATTAAAAAAAATCGAACACCATAAATACTAGAAATTAAAGACGAACCTTAATGTGACAATAAACCCAGACACATAATTTTAAAAATCAAATATAAAGTCGATGCTAATACAAAACAACATGAAATCTACCTTAAAAAACCCAATAAAAAATAATATTGCGACCACTTAAAAATTAACTTAAGCAATAGATAAAACGGCTAAAACAAAAAAAAAAGGCAAGAAACCTATAAAATAAAACTTTACAGGTTA
The DNA here is from genome assembly GCF_049724085.1 of Artemia sp. Qi Xiang Cuo. Lineage (NCBI taxonomy): Eukaryota > Metazoa > Arthropoda > Branchiopoda > Anostraca > Artemiidae > Artemia > Artemia sp. Qi Xiang Cuo. Next base: position 52,268,631 of record NC_142810.1, read on the forward strand.
TATATAAAATCTTCAAAAAAAAAAATAAAAAGTAAAATACCAAAAGGGTCTACAGAAGGGTTTTCTGAGGAAAATGGGTCTAGAGAAGGCACGACACATACTTTCCATATTCAGGGAATACTGAAGTACCCAAATTGGTCAAACACTAACACAAACAAAAAGAAAAATCAAGCAGTTCACTTTAATGAGTATTGGTGGTAACGCTTATTATGCTCCAAAATTACGCAGAAGAATTCCTTTTTTATCCCAAATTTACAAAATTTTAAGTGTTAGTTATTCAAAATTATAATATTTTCATTTATATGTGAATGCCTAGGAAATTATGCTATAATTTAGTTTTGTATCCTAGTTTAAACACTAGATTTACCGTTACACTACTTTTGTTTTTAATTGGAAACATAAGCGCCATCTAGATTTAAAATATTGACTTGATGGCTGTTAACTTGTCAGTAGCACCAAGCATTAATCTCCAATTTTTAGATAGTATTAATTTATATACATATATAGATATTATGAACGATGAATGGTTAAACAAATAGAAACCATTATAAGACAGCAAAATATTAGCTATATGAATATTTTGGCTTCCTGCCTACAAGCCGTTATCCGCAAAGAAAAGCACAAATAAATAGAAATAACACTTGATGTAAAATACTTAAAATTTAAAAGACAAAAAACAATTCAAGAATCATCCTTTTAAGCAAATTTAAAAAAAGTGCTGTTCAATATTCTATGAAGTGACGATTCTGAATTAGTTTAATTTTTAACAAAAAAAATAAAGCTTTTATTTTTGAAATATTGAGCAAATTTGAAAATTAAAACTAGTAAAACATATATAAAAATACCAAACATAACTGAACATAATTCCTAAATTCAAAATTACTTGCTAAACGACACAAAACTAATTATACCACAACACAAAAGACGTTAAAAAAAAAACAAAAAAAAATCAACATTGTCTAAGTTTAAAACATAAGGACTGTTTATAATGAACTAAACACCAAATCATAAGAGATAAGAATAAGAAAATAAAGAAATTGAAATTACAGAAAATTAAATAATCTGCTCAATCTGAAAGAAGGTAGACATCTGGATATCTTGTAGGTATCTAATTACAAGCAAAACAACCAAGTTAATGAAAATTCAACCTTTAAAGAAGAAAATGCAAAGTCATAACAGAGGAACTTATATCAACAAACATATCTTGGACCCCAATTATGAAGATAAATCCCACATAAATTCCCATTAAGTATCCGAAAGCCACTAACAGATATACGAAGATTAAATCCAAAACCCCAATTAGAAAATTTTAGATCTAAAAAAGAAAATGGAGTAAATACCCAAATATTATGACTTAAATCCTTTTATGCACACATTTGCCTCCATTAAAAAATATTTATCCTAAAAAAAAAAAAATCAAATTTTATTTTTTTTTTTTATACCAAAAAAAAATTAATTTTTTGATATTACTATATACTATTTAATTTATTATCTTTTTTTAAATAATGCTTAGAAATTTGGCCCCCCCTGCATAGCCATGTCCCGGGCGCCCCGAAACCATCCGCCCGGGCCCGAGTCTCTGAAGTAACCCGCTCCTCCTAGCCTCCCCCCCCACAAGAAAAAATACCTCCTGAAAACATCTCCATACTTCCCAATAACCAATATTATATGTAAACAATGGGCAAAGTTCATAGCTTGCAGCCCTTCCCCCGAGAACTGTGGGGAATTAAGTCATCCTCAAACACATAATTATTAAATTTTAGTCTATGCTGAACAAAATAGCTCTATCCCTCCTCTTACCTCCTCCCCCACCAGATAAAATCCCTCCTGATAAATTCTGTATGCTTTCCAGTAACCAATACTATTTGTAAACAGTTGGCAAAGTTCATAGCTTGCAACCCATTCGCCGAGAACTGTAGTGAATTATGTCATCCTCAAAGACGAATTTATTAATTTTTTGACTATGCTGAGCAAAATAGCTATGTCCAAATTTTGATTGGGTGAATTCGGGGAAAAATGAGCCTTGGAGGGGGCCAAGTTGCTCTCCAATTTTTTAGGGCTCTTAAAGAGGGCACTAGAACTTTTAATTTCCATTTGAATGAGCCCTCTAACGGTATTTTAGGACTGCTGGATGGATAGGATCACCCCTAGTAAAAAAACAAAAAATAACAACAAATAAACACGCTTCCGTGATCTTTCTTCTGGCAAAAATACAAAATTCCACATTTTTGCAGATAGGAGCTTGAGAAATTTACAACAGCGTTTTATGGCGCGTTGAGTCCCACGTTATGATTTTCACCAAGACTCTATTACTTTCAAAGATTGTTTCCCCTTTTTTCGAAAATGAGGCAAATTTTTTCAAGTTCAAAACTTTTGAGGGAAGAGACTAAACTTGATGAAACTTATATACTTAAAATCAACATAAAGATCCGATTCTTTACGCATCTACTGATATTAAAATTCCATTTTTAAAATTTCGCTTACTATTGAGTGGGGTCGCTCCTTACTTACAGTTTGTTACCACAAACTGTTTGAAAATATGGAATTTTTTATTTTTGCCAGGAGAAAGATCACGGATGTGTGTTTGTTTAGTTTTTTGTTGTTTTTCTTTTACAGGGTTTATCGTATCGATCAAGTAGTCCTAGAATATTGTGAGAGGACTCATTCGAGAATTCTAGTGCCTCTTTTAAGTGACCAAAGAGATTGGAGGGCAACCAAGTCACAACAAAGCTTGGCAACAAACCATCACTTTCACCAAAAAAAAAGAACTTGACTTACTTGACTTGATACGCCTGCGGAGGTTTCGGCGTGGAGAAAGATGATACAAGGCCCCATCAGCATACCGAATTACTTGCCAAGCTCACAGTTTCTTCTACCGGGATCTGGCCATTGGTGATGGATTTATGGACTTTGTATTTTCATCTAGTGGACTGAGGTATCCTCTTGACCCCTCCCCCACAAATAAAGAAAAAAGTATAAAAAAACGTATAAAAAAACGCAAACCACAAATACTAGATATAAAAGACGAACCAAAATTTGAAACCAATAACTCACGAGCAATATTTAAAACAAAATATAATAACCGCAGCCTCGCTCACTAAACCATTATACCCACCATGAATAATTCACGGACATGCGAAACTTTAACCCAATTAAAAGTGAATGAAGCATGAGGAAAAACAGGTAAAAGCCGTGACAGTACTACTGCATTCCCTATAGTAAAGGGCATATGTCACCAATGTATTATTATTTATTTTTTCTCCCAGAGGTACTTCATATGGAAGTGGTTGTCATATATACTTCAAAGGGGTCTTATCCAGGTAGAAATTGAAAGTTCTTGTTTGCAGTGATTTTTGTTCGTTTCAAGCTTGATTTGCATATTCAATTTAAGTTTCATGCGTTTTAAAGTTTATTTATTCATTCGCATTAATATCTATTCTGTGTTTGTCTGTATTAAAAGACGATAAAGTATGGAGGTTAAAGTTGTTCTAAAAACGAGGGTCTAAGAAAAGGTTATATTACTAATGTCGAGAGATGAGCGATAAAAAACCGATAGAGCATCGTTTACTAATTCTTTAATTTAAAACAACAAAGCTTTACTCTAATACTCTCAAGAGAAGAAATAAAACGTTCAAAAATTAAACAAAAAACAGGAATATATATAGAAAAACTTCAAACATTACAGGAAAGAAGATCCACATTCCAAACCGTAATAGCGATAACACAAATTTAATTCCAAAGCTTAAACTAAGACGTCAAATTAGGCCAAAAGAATGCAATCACAAAACTTAATTCCCATGTACAAAAATATTTTCTAGACAATTATAGTCCAGTTCACCAAAAATGACTAAAGCCAATACATACAAATTCTCAACCCACCCCCAGCAATTATAAGATATGCAAAGATTAAATGTAGGTGCTCTGTTTGAATATTTAATATCTATAACATAAAATGGAGAAAATCCACGAAAATTATGACTTCAATAATAATCTGCGCATAGGTGCACTAAGTCAACAATCTTGATCCTAATAAAAATGGACACATAATTCACTGAAAGAGTTTCCCCATTAACCCCCTCCTCTTACCCTCCCTCCGACAAAAAGAAATCCATCCATAACGAATAGGTATGATTTCCAACGTCCGCTGCTATAGATAAACAATGGGCAAAGCACTTCGTTTGAAGCCCGACCTCCGAGAACTGTAGGGACATGTGCCCTCCTTAAAGCCACTCTTATTAAGTATTTTAATCTGTTGAGAACCCTTGATACCATAGAATTTCGATTCGGTGTATGTGGGGAAAAATGAGCTTGGGAGGGGGCCAGTCTACAGTCAAACTTTATGTTGCATCTCTTTAGGTCGAGAAAAAGCTCGATTTCTATTTGAATGAGCCCTCACACTGTATATTGTTAGGTCTGGAGAGATATGATCACCATAGGGAAAAAAACAAAAAATAACAGCAAATAAGCCCCATTCCTTAATTTTATTCCTGATCAAAATACAAGAGTTCTCATATAAGAAGATATTAGCTTTATACACACAAAATGGCGTCGCCTTTCACATTTATAATGACGATATTGCATTTTTCAGCATTTCCCAAATGTCAGGGGTTGTTTCCCGTTTTTTTTCGAGACTAAGGAAGAAGTTTTCAGGTCCAAAACTTTTGTTAAGTAAGACACGTCCTTTTGAAGCTTAAATATTTACAATAATCACTAGGACCTAGTGCTGTACAAAACTACCGTCATTAAAATTCCATTTTTTAATAGTGCATTTACTATTACGTAGAGTTGCACCGTATTTATTGTTTGAGGCACCGCGCTTCTTTAACAGAATGCATTTTTTATTAGCTACAGTAATATGATCACGGATGTGGGGGTGTTGGTGGTTTTGTTGTTGTTTTTTTCCCGGTTTGAACGCGTTATTAGCGTATCATGCGGCTCTTGTGCTAGGGCTCTTTATATAAGTATAGCTCTTCTTTTAATTGAAAAAAAATTTCGGAGAGCACCTACGCCACAACTAAGCTAAGCAACAAATGATCACTTTCACCAAAAAAAAAGATTTGACTTGCTTGACTTGAGGCTCCTGCTGAGGGTTCGGCGTAGATGACACTGTAGACACTGATGATTATTTGGTTTTTTTTTTTACCAATTGCGGCTTGATGCACTGATGTTCATATTATTTATGTTTGTTCAGTATTTAGGAGCCTAAAAAAAGAAACATGTCACGTACCTACAGATCAGTGTATAATTGAGTTTTTCTTTCTCGTTTTGTTTAAATTGCTCTAAGAGCTTATTTAGATCTTAACTCCATCTTTCGTCACTAAAAACCACATATGACTCCTAAGTTTATGTGTATTGCTTTTTTTTTGCTTAATGCTCTGTCTTTTCCTTTAATATATAAGGTGTTTTTCAATAGATAATTATAATAATAATAATAATAATAATAAAGAAGATTCGTGGCTTCACTCTTCTTTTCAAATCAAGTTCTCTGTTACTGAATTCAATTCTCTGTTATTCTAATATTATTCTAATATTCTAATTAAGTGGTATTCTAATATTATATTCTAATGATATTAATATTCTAATTACGATAATATTCTGTTCATATTAACTATATAATGTTCTAATATTACATTTTGGTTACTCTCTAATATTCTAATATTAATATTTTAATTAAGTTATTCATCAAAGTTTTCTGTTACTGAATATTCCGTATCTTCATATAAGACGAGTATGTATTCGCAATGTGCAATCTGTCTTCAAAGCGAAGGAGATGATAACAGTCTCTCTACGCTTGGAAGCAAAGGTGCCATCACAATTAATACTGCCAGTAAAGAAAGAGGTGATTCTTTCAAAGTTAATCGAGGTGACCATGTTCATGCTCACTGTCGAAGATACTTTTGTAGCCAGAGAAGAATTTCTAGTATTAAAAGTCGAAAAGTATGTGATTCAGATATCAATAAGTAACTTAGAAAATATTCAGCAGGTTTCTGCAAGTAATCAAGATAATGTGTATAAGATACGGCTTATATCTACGCAGCACATGCTATCTATCACACAGTTTGTTCAGTGAACTTCCGAAGTAGAAAAACGTTGCTAGCGTGGGAGTCAATATTCAGTGAACGTGGAGTACATACTCTCACGTCTTTAAAACTGCACAGCAAGGCTCGAAAAGAAACGTTATGAGAATCAATATACCTGTGGTTTGATCATTCCGATTTGTATGTAAAATACTAAATATCTTAATCCGCAAGAAGTAGTTTTTAGCCAAAACGGATCTGAAGTCATTAAGCAGTGTTTACCTGAAAAAATCGCTAGTTGAGTACTTCAACAACAATTAGATAATTTCTTATGTTCCTGGGAAGCAAAGTATAGTGACGCTTAGGGAGACGGCTGCAAGCATTCTTCGGGATTATTACCAATTGCCAAAAGACGTAAATCCGGAGAAAGAAAAAGTCAAGATTGCGAAAGCTTGTACAAGAACATGGGAGCACAAAACAAAGACCGTGGTACTACTCATAAAAAAAGGTAGCCAAAACCATCCTATTAATTTATCACATTTCTGTTTTGAGTTTTGGTGATCAGTATTGTTGCTATTCCTTTAATGGTTTCACAGAAATAATAACTCGCCCTCAGTAATCAGAGCTATTTTACAATCACTACTGAACCGCAAAACGACTCGTCATAGAACTGCACCACCGAAGCGAGTGCTCGCTATTTGTCCGTGTTATCGTCACGGTTCACACGACACTGTCAACACACTCAGTAGCCTAGCCTTTTTTATTGTCTACATATAAACCCTTCAATTTGAGAGAGGTGTAGCAGGGTCTGGAAGCATTCAATAAAAAAAAGACCCATACAGAGAAACACTTGTCTGAGATTGTTCAGGATCTTACAAAAATAGCTCTCCTAATTTTCTGGCTTAGTATTTTCCACTCTACCGAAATTGTTACGGATTAGTGCAAGGATGCATATCATTCATTGGTTGTGTATGTCTAAAACCAAGTAGGGAATCGAAACAAATTATAGAAAAAGCAATTATAACGCAAGAATTGCGATTTAAGGGCGATAAATTTAAATATGAGCCCAAGGACGCTGAGATTTTCCTTCCAAATTCAAGAGACAATGGCTGACATATAGACCTGATGTGGGACAACCGTCAGCTAATATCGAAAGTTTTTTCAGTCGCCAGGTCAGGTGCAATCCGGTTAGCTCATGCTGGACAAACCCAGAAGCGGTCATCAATAGTTTTCCAGCCTATGATTTATCTAAACCCAACCGATCTCACGTGCAACAACTCAACGGTGATGTTTATTGCAGAGAAGGCAAAGAAACTGAACCAGATTCCTGTGATAACATTCGACCAACCAATGTATTTAAAAGTAAAAATGATGGTTGGATTTTCACCTTTCAGAAGCCCCTTGAAAGAGGTCTTACTGATGCTTGGGACCCTTGATGAAAGATCGATATTTCTTGGGTGTATGAGCTATCTTATGGAAGAAGCAGGTTTGGTTGAAGTCCTTGAACACATCAATGCACTGAAAACTGTAAAACAAATCATCTGTTGCAAAGCAGTTTCTAGAGCAATGACGGCACATTCTCCTCCTGACTTAGCTCTGCACATCATACTGTTTGCCAGTCCTTTAGAAGATCTGCCGAAAGTTTACGAAGTCAACCCGCACCCCAAATGGTGAGCGCAGCCAGTGTCTATACAGAGCTGACATCCGAAATTATTTCTATTGAAGACCTGTCCGCGAGTTCAGTTGCTATTAAACATTGCTAAAAGATTGAGAATGCAAAGAAACAGCTACATGTTGATTCTAAAACTATAAAAATTTTCCTTCAACAGAAATTTGAGTTGAATAAAATGAATCGTACACCAGATTATGCTAACCAGGCTTAAAAGATCAATCTTTACCTTCAGAGCGGGCGTAGTATATTTCCTTATTTCGTAACTTTAGATTAGACTAAATACGTTACATCATTCCATCTGCATTTACAGATCCTTGTCAGTTTGAAAGAATTGCAGCCAGAATTATACGAGAAGTTCCAAAGGTCACTTTTCTGTTAACAGAACCAAACATTTGTGGTTAGGACTGGCAGCAGACCTTGTTATAGCAAAAGTCTTCTTGAAAACTCAAGACCGCTGGCGGTCTCACTAGAGAAGAGGTTTGAATGAAGCGCAGCGGTCGATCTGGACACTATCTATGTCAGTGCTAGCTCAAATGAATGCAATCATGCAAGACCTAACTGGATCTGTTTACCACACAAGCGACCAGCACGTTGATACATTGGGGTCCAAATTTGCAGAAGTTGCTCAAGTTCCTTGAGCCTTTGCAGCCGTTCAACGGGGGTCAGGAAATAATGAATATTGTTAGGAAGCTAGAATCACCATTTCAAGGAAATTTAAAAAGAGTGCTGGTCAATATTCCTTGAAGTGATGATTCTGAATTAGTTTAATTTTTAACCAAAAAAATAAAGTTTTTTTTTTGAAATATTGAGCAAATTTGAAAATTAAAACTAGTAAAACATATATAAAAATACCACACATTATTGAATAGAAGCACCACATTCCAAATTACTAGCTCAACGACCCAAATTTAATTCTAACACTACACCTAAGACGTTGAAAAAAAAAAACAAAAAAAAATTAACATTAGCGTAAGGTATAACGTAAGGAATTTGCGTAAGGCATTAAGCAACATAGCGTAAGAAATTAAATAACGTAAAATTACAGAAAATTACATAAAGTACTTTTACTTAAAGAAGTTAAACATTTGGATATCTTGTAAGTATTTAATTAAAAGCAAGACACCCAAGTTACAGAAAATTCGAACATTAACGTAGTAAATGTAAAGTAAAAACATAGGACATCGTATCAACAAACACGTCTTGGACCCCAATTATGAAGATAAATCCCACATAAATTTCCATTTAGTATCCGAAAGCCACTAACAGATATACAAAGATTAAATCCAAAACCCCAATTAGAAAATTTTAGATCTAAAAAAGAAATTGAGTAACTCCCAAACTCTTATGAATACAAGACCTTGATTCCTTAATGTGCCTAAAGTACAAAAGAAATATACTAACAACTAAGTTCAAAATTTTACTTTGTGATTTCATACCAAAAAAAATTAGATTTTGTATAATACACTATCAAATTTAATTTATTATCGTATTTTAAATAATGATTGGAAATTCGGGACCCCCTTCGTAGAAATATCCCTTCCCCCCAGAACACATCCTACATGGAAAGATTCTCTGAAGTAACCCCCTCCTCTTACCCTCCCCCCACACAAGAAAAAATCCCTCCTAAAAACATCTCCATGCTTCAAAATAACCGAGATTATATGTAAAGAATGGCCAAAGTTCATAGCTTGCAGCCCTTCCCCCGAAAACATTGGGAAATGAAGTCATCATCCATCAGATATTAAATAAATATTCGGATATGCTGAACAAAATAGCTATATCCCTCCTCCGACCCCCGACTCCTACCCCCTCCCCCACCCGGAAAAATCTCAACTGAAAACCTATGTTTACTTTCATACAACCGCTATTCAGTTCAAGCTCTAGGCACAGTTATAAAAATGCAGCTCTCCCCCCGAAGCCTGGGTTGGCGCATGTAATCATCAAAGACATATTTATTAGATTTTATACCATATTGAGCAAAATATCTGTGTCCAACTTGTTAGTTAGCGAATTTGGGGGAAAATGAGCCTGGGAGGGGGCATAGTTGCTCTAACATGTTACAGTGCTAACAAAAAAGACAACAACGCATTTCATTTGATTGAAACGATTAACGGTATTTTGAGACTGCTGGATGGATAGGATCACCCCTGGGAAAAAAACAAAAAATAACAACAAATAAACATTAATCTGTGATCTTTCTTCTGGCAAAAATACAAAATTCCACATTTTTGCGGATAGAAGCCTTAGACATCCACAATGGCATTTTATGTCACGCTTAATCTCACGATTTGATTTTCACTCTGATTCTATAACTTACAGATGTTGTGTTCCCATTTTTGAATAATAACATAACTTTCTTCGGGTTCGAAAGTTTTAACGGGAGAGACTAAATTTATGAAATTTGCATACTCAAAATTGGAATAAAGATCTAATTATTTACGTATCTACTTGTATCGAATACCCACTTTTTTAAGATTCGTTTCCTATTTAGTAGGTTTGCTTCTTAGTTACAGTTTTTTACTACAAACTATTTGAATATATAGAATTTTTTATTTTTCCTAAGAGAAAGATCAGGGATGTGTGTTTGTTTAGTTTTTTGTTGTTTTTTTTTTCCAGGGTTTATTGTATGGATCAAGCAGGCCTAGAATATTGTGAGAGGGCTCATTCGAGAATTCTAGTGCCTTTTTTAAGTGACCGAAGAGATTGGAGGGCAACTAGGCCACAACTAAAATAGGCAACAAATGATCACTTTCACTAAAAAAAAAGACTTGACTTACTTGACTTGAGGCTCCTGCTGAGGGTTCGGCGTAGAGAACGATTATACCAGGCACCTCCAGGTTGCCACATTACGTTTCAAGCCAATGGTTTCTTTCACTGATTTATGGCCATTTTAGATAGGTCCATAAACTTTGTTTTTTTACCTAGGGGGGAGTCCTCCCCTAGACCCCTCCCCCACAAAAAAAGAAAAAAGTATAAAAAAAACATATAAAAACGCGAAACGGTCTTAATAGTAACAAAAGACGAACCGCAATTTGAAACCATAAACCCACACACAATATTTAAAACAAAATATATTAACTCAAGCCTCACTCACTAAAACATTATACCTAACATAAATAATTCAATACAATATGACACTTTAACCGACTAACCAGTGAATGAAGCATGAGAGAAAAAAAGTGAACGCCATGACAGTGCTATTGCTCTCTCTATAGTAAAGGGCTTATGACACCAATATTTTATTATTTATTTTTTCTCTCAGGGGTATTTCATCTGGACGTGATCGTCGTAAATACTTCAACGGGGTTTCATTCAATTGAAAATTCAAATCTATTTTTTGTAGTGTATTTTTGTTTGGCCAAGATTTACGGGCGTAGTAAGATTTTTTGTCAGACGAGCTTAAATTCACTCCTTAATTCGTATCCACACATTGACTGTGATTTCTTTCTTCGTGAGAGGTTAAATTATTGAAATTTAAGTGTTTCCAAAAACGAGGTTGTAAGAAAAGACTAAAGTCCTTATGTAAAGAGATCAACGACAAAAAACAACTTGAGCCTTGTTCACTAATTCTTGAAGTTAAAACACAAATGCTTTGTGTTTCACTCTAAGAATTTAAAGTAACAGAGATAAAATATACAAAAATTTAACCCCAAATAGGAATATTTTTAGAAAAATACTCCACATTACAAGAAAGAAGAACCACATTCCAAATTAATTGCGTAGCGACAAAAATTTATATCCAACGCTAATAATAAGACGCTCAAATGGGCCAAGAGATTATAATTATAAGACATAACACTCTAGCACATACATTGTTCAAAGACAAATGTAGTCCAATTCAACAAAAATTACTAAGGTAACTATAGCACAATTTTATGAGAGACAAAACGGTACAGCTGGGACGTTATCGGTCTCGCCGAAACCCATCTTCCAGTCACTGGTGAAGAGAAACATGGAGATGTTACTTTCGGGACGTAATGATAAGAAACATCGACAAGGTGTAGGTTTCCTACTGTCTAATAAAGCCAGAAAATCCTTAATATCCGTAAACCCACTCACGGAACGGATCATCATGATCCGCCTGAAAGGTTTACCCACCAACCTCACAATTATCCAAGCATACGCTCCGGATTCCAGCAGAGACGACGAAGAGTCTGAAAACTTCTATCTCCAGCTTCAAAGTCTGGTTTATTCTGTCCCTAAGAAGGACCTAATCTTTGTCATTGGTGACTTCAACATCATCGTCGGAAAAAACCACACAGGACACGAAGATGTAATGGGCAAATTTGGACATGGAAAAATGAACAGAAGAGGAGAACGCCTTATGGAATTCTGCAGAGACAGCAATATAGTCATTACAAACACACTGTTTAAGCACAGACCTCACCGTAAGACATCCTGGACCTCACCGGATGGAAAAACTAAACACTTAATAGACTATATCCTCGTGTCTAGACGTTGGAAAACGTCTGTCCTAAACACAGTCGAGCTAGCTGGTGGCGACTTTGACAGCGACCACTCGCTTGTCATATCAAGTCCAAAACAAGACTTAAAACAGCTTCAGAGTTATCTCCGAAAACCTCCAAGTGTCGAGTAGATCTACTGAAAGACGAACACACACGTATGAACTATATCACCATTCTATGCGAAAAAATTTCGGAGCTCACGTCGAGATCTCCACCTATCCTGTCTAAGGAAGATATTGACAACCTGGTGACTAGCAGCACAAATATCATATGTGACGTCACTCATTCCACACTGGGTACCCAAAAAAACATTCAGAAACCTCGGATAACAGATGAGATCATTTCACTCTGCGACGAAAAGCGCCAACTCACGAACAAGCAAGATAAAGGAAGTAGGGACCGGTACAAGCAACTCAAATGAGCTGTTGAAAAATCCATCAGACGTGCTCATCGTGGTTTTATTAAAGAGACGTGTGATCAATGTGAATCGGCCTTCAAAAAAGAAGACCCCCACTACATGCATAGAAGAGTGCGGGAATTTGCCAAAAAGAAGGACATCAAAGCGTTCTCCCTTCTCGACGAACATGGAAACCAAATATAATCCACAGACGGAATCCGTTCTCAATGGAAAAACAATTTTAAAAATAAACTGAATCTGGACATCCACCCAGACCCTACAATTCTCAAAACTTTCCCTATAACCTCTACAGATCCAAGTCCTCCCCGACTTCACTCCGAAATAGAAACAGCTATCAGAGACTAGAGAACAAACAAAGCTGCCGGCCCCGATGGAATCCAGCCCGAACTACTGAAAGTAAACTGCAAACCACTCCTTGACCTTTACCACAAAATTGCCACAGCTGCTTGGGAAAAATGTCACTTCCCTTCACCCTGGTGCGAAGCCACGATAATTCCCCTGAATAAGAAAGGCTCTAAAGCTGTCTGCGACAACTACCGCCCAATAAGTCTTACCAGCCACGCAGCAAAAATCCTCACCAGAGTCATGCTTGGGAGTATGCGAGCCATTTCCTCACTGGTCATTCCGGAATACCAAGCCGGCAGCCGACCTAATAGATCAACAATTGATCAGATATTCACTGTTCGGCAGATCATGGAAAAGTATAGCGAACTTAGCCGCAGCATCTACCACCTTTTCATAGAGTTTAAACAAGCTTTTGATCGGATATGGAGAGAAGGTCTATGGCACATCCTTCTTCACTTTGGCAGTCCATCCAACCTGATCTCGCTGATCAAAGACATGTATATGAAGTTCAGTAGCCGCGTCATGACTGGAGAGGGACTTACCGAGAGCTTCAAAACCTCTACCGGAGTACTTCAAGGTTGTCTAATATCACCCGGAGCTGTTTAATCTCTTCCTAACTGCAGCCCTTTCACTCACAGATAACCCGCCCGGCGCCCTTGTCGGAGGAGTGGTGATAGACAAACTGGCATATGCTGATGACATAGTCCTAATAGCCGAGTCCCTTCAAGATTTACAATCTCAGGCTAACAGCGTTCACTCGTCCACCAACCTCTTCGGGATAGCAATCAACACCTCAAAAACGAAAGCCATGCGCTGTTCACGCAAATTCGATTCACAGGTAAATCTCAGCCTTCAGCTTGGTGAAGGTACCATTGAGTGGGTGGAAGGCTTCGCCTACCTTGGGAGCTTACTTACTTATGATAACAACCAACTCAAAGACATCAAGAGACGCCTGACACTTGCAAACTCCAGTCTTAAAGCTCTGATGCCCATTTGGAGGAATAAGAACTTATTCTATAAGAGACCACAACTCTCAAAACGAGACTCTTCTACTCCCTCATTATTCCGATAGCCATCTATGCCCGTGAATCTTGGACGCTTAAAACAGACGATCAACGCCGCCTAGCCGGCTTTGAAACCAAATCCCTACGAAGCATCGCTGGTATCACCTTCCATGACAGAATCTCCAACTCCAAGCTTCTCCATAATCTGAAAGTCAAATTTACAATACTGGACAAAAAAAAAACTACAACAACTCAAATGGCTTGGACATACACAACGCATGGCTAGCACTCGTCTCCCGAAGATAACCTTCGATGGACAAGTACACGGTTCTCGACCCAGAGGTCGCCCTCCGAAGAGATGGAAAGAAAAATTTTCACCTTACAACCTGCCAAAACTCTGCCGCCTGGCCGACAACAGAAGTACCTACAGGAGGCACATCAATGAACTGGTTAAAGAAGAGGCTCCAAAACGACCTCCAAGGACGGATGGGACATAAGTCAAGTAAGTAATACGGTGATATCAAATGATCAACCTGCATTAGTTGTTCTCGACCAATACCTATACGCAGTAGAAGATGAAATCTAAAGAGCAATAAAGTCGTTTTCTATCATATATATATATGCATTATTTTAATTAAAAAACAATTTTACATGCATTTTTAGCAAATTTAACCACACTTGAACATAAACCACACTTGAACATAAGCCACACTTAAAAGTATATTTTGCACTAGGGACCCATACCATTTTAAACTACACTAGGAGGAGGGCGCCCACCCCTTTCACCCCCTAGATCATAGTGGGTATCAACGAAGAGTAAAATGCTTAAACTAGACTGTGGTTCAGAATTTTCAGGTTCTAAATTTTCAGGTTCTACAACGTAGTATGGATTCCAGTGGCTGCCTTTCCAGGGTATACCCTGAAAAAGATTCAGCCCTATCATGATGGGATAGGAAACCAATAATGAAGATACAAAGAAAAATCCAAAAATAAAAAAAAGAAATACGGGCAAGAGTGAACTTCTTAATGGCGCATTTTTTGGCAGCAAGGAAAAAGAGTTGTGGAAAAATATCCCCAATAAAAATTTCGAACGAACCCCAAATTAGTGCAACTGAATAGTTGGGCAGGCTAATTCTGAAAAAACTGGTCGTCCAGATAAACAGCTCCCAACGCCATAAGGAAATATTTCCAAAGTATGATAGCGGCATTTAAAAGGTTAAATGAACCACGGACTAGTTTTATACCCTTACTGAATACCCCAACTTCGAAGTTGTTACACTCAACTTCCGTTAAGTTCATCAGAACTGTCTCAGAGAAAACAACCAGCGAATAAAATATCGGATAGACCACCACAAACCAAAAATTCTTGAAAAATGTTTGAACACAAGTGTAGGTATTATTCTTCGAAGAACAATATACTGGAGTAATACAACTGACTAGAATAATTAAATAAAAAAAAAATTACATTGCTTTTTCCACTGGATACGTCCAGGACTCCCTTCTTTAATGGGTTTCACTTCTTTAATAGTTTTGATATCATCGTCAATAATCTATCTTTATTATCAAATTTCTTAATTTAAATTAATAATGTTGGTTTATTACGTATTGGTGTAAATCTTTGGCCAGTGCATAAAATGTTTACGGCTCTTCAAAGCATATCCATTACAATAATATATAATAAATAAATACTACAATTAAATAATAAAAAAGGAAAAAGTCCATGCGTGGAAGCACCCCAAATTGATACAATATTTTTTTATGGAGAATAGTCGCACCTTTATTCAAGAAACAACCACATTTAGGGATACGTGGAAAGCGTACCATTTTTTGTGAAAATCAAGCTATACACATTGTTGTTATTGACTCCTGTATCTTCAGGACAAGGTAGGCTCCTGTAAACTCCGGAATGCTGTAAGCATGACTTAAAACCTGTCATTTAAACAAACGTCGTGGATTCTTGACTAAAGGTGTGATTTTCCTTCATGACAATATGTATCCACATGTGGTACTGCTAAACCAAGAAATTAATTGAAACTGAGGAGAAAGATGGCTCCAAATAACAATACTATTCTAATTTTGCCTTTCATATATTGATTTGTTTAGACCCCTTAAACAGGCTCTTGTCACGAAAAACATTTTTGATCAAATGAAGAAGTTAAAAATCAAGTGCAGAAACGGCTTCAGAAACTCAAGTGCAGAAACTAATAATCAAGTGCAGAAACTAATATGCCTAAACAAACGATACCCCTGGGCAGCTTATTAAGGTGAATCTCACCGTATATAATCGGTAAGTGTTCATAATTTCCGGCCAGACACCAGTGGCAAACATTCCAGTGACACTATACAAAGGGTACTTGAACCGAGTATATATCCATTATATAATCAGAATTAGTTAGTTTTCGATGCTAACAATAAAGTGTACGTTTTTTTATTATTCTTTTTTTTTATGAAATTCGTCTGATGTTCCATGTGGTTCGTCAAATTTACTGCCCAGTCTATTAAAATCCCATATAAATTTTAAATGAATAAAATTAACCATTTATTTCAGGGTTCCACTCTGTCCAACTTGTCCCAAGAAACCCTGTAGCCTCATAAGGGAACGAATTAAAATTCCGAAATTGCAATTTCACTTAAAATGGTCAAAAGATTAGAAAAATGTGTCTTCAGGGGGAGGGGAGAATAAACAACGCTGTGTGCAAAGTGCAATGCTCCTACGATATTCAAATTGTTCATTCTCCCCCAAAAAAGTTTAGTAGTAAAAAGGTGAGCCTCCTGCAGCTTGCTAAGACTAAAATCATGAAGGAGATTTAAGGCACTATGATTAGAGCTAAAAATCTAGCCCATGGCCCTTCGACCCACCGCCCTTCTATCCATGACCTTTTAGCATGAAGGTAAGCATTTCACACATTGTTCAGACCGGAATCTTGCAATGATTTTCAATCTATCAGACTGAAGGGTGATTTGTAGATTGCGGAAACTTGGGGCAAAAATGAGTTAAGACTTGAGTTGGTTTAAAATGGCTTAAGTCTGAGTTGCAGGCTGAATCGTTGGCCTACTTCCAAAGTCTACGGTAATTAGTTTATCCTTTGTTTGCCCAACACACCTGCTGAGAGTGGTCAGAACTACGGCTGCCCCCAAGGGACGAAACTAACTGCTCTTTTATTCCTTGCCATCATCAACCCTTTGAAGGGAAAACGCTTTGATGTCTTTCTTTTTGGCCAATTCCCGCACTCTTCTATGCATGTAGTGGGGGTCTCCTTTCTTGAAGGCCGATTCACATTGATCACACGTTTCTTTAATAAAAGCACGATGAGCACGTCTGATGGATTTCTCCACAGCTCGTTTGAGTTGCTTGTACCGGTCCCTACTTTCTTTATCTTGCTTGTTCGTGAGTTGGCGCTTTTCGTCGCAGAGTGAAATGATCTCGTCTGTTATCCAAGGTTTCTGAATGTTATTTTTGGGTACCCAGTGTGGAATGAGCAACATCACATATGATTTGTGTGCTGCTAGTCACCAGGTTGTCGATATCTTCCTTAGACAGGATAGGTGGAGATCTCGACGTGAGCTCCGAATTTTTTTCGGATAGAATGGTGATATAGGTCATACATGTGTTTTCGTCTTTCAGTAGATCTACTCGAAACTTGGGGGTTTTCTGAGATAACTTTCATGCTGTTTTAAGTCTTGTTTTGAACCTAGACATGCCAAGCGAGTGGTCGCTGTCAAAGTCACCACCAGCTAGCGTGACTGTGTCTAGGACAGACGTTTTCCAACGTCTAGACACAAGGATGGAGTCTATTAAGTTTTTAATTTTTCCATCCGGTGAGGTACAGGATGTCTTACGGCGAGGTCTGTGCTTGAACAGTGTGTTTGTAATGACTAAATCGCTGTATCTGCAGAATTCGATAAGGCGTTCTCCTCTTCTGTTCATTTTTCCATGTCCAAATTTGCCCATTATATCCTCGTGTCCTGTTTGGTTTTTTCCGACGATAGCGTTGAAGTCACCAATGACAAAGATTATGTCCTTTTTAGGGACAGAATCAACCAGACTTTGAAGCTGGAGATAGAAGTTTTCAGACTCTTTGTCGTCTCTGCTGGAATCCGGAGTGTATACTTGGATAATTGTGAGGTTGGTTGGTGAACCTTTCAGGCGGATCATGATGATCCGTTCCGTGAGGAGGGTTACGGAGATTAAGGATTTTCTGGATTTATTAGACAGTAGGAAACCTACACCTTGTCGATGTTTCTTATCATTACGTCCCGAAAGTAGAAGGATAACATCTCCATGTTTCTCCAGTGACTGGAAGATGGGTTTCGGCGAGACCGATAACGTCCCAGCTGTACCGTTTTATCTGTCTCTTTCTGTCTCATTCTGTCCTTTCTGTATCTTTATGTCTCTTTCTGTCTCTTTCTGCCTCTTTATATCTCTTTTTGTCTATTTCTGTCTCTTTCTATCTCTTTCTGTCTATTTCTGTCTCTTTCCGTCTCTTTCTGTCTATTTCTGTCAAAAATTTCCTTATCTCTTTTTTTCTCTTTCTGTCTCTTTCTGCCTCTTTATGTATCTTTCTGGCTTTTTCTGTCTCTTTCTGTCGTTCTGTCTTTTTCTGTCTCTTTCCGTCTTTTTCTGTATCTTTCTGTCTCTTTTCGTCTCTTTCTGTCTCTTTTAGCTTTTTTATGTTTTTTTATTTCCTTTCTGTCTCTTTCTGTCCTTTCTGTCTCTTTATGTCTCTTTCTGTCTCTTTCTGACTCTTTATGTGTCTTTTTGCCTCTTTCTGTCTCTTTCTGTCTCTTTCTGTCCAAAAAGTCTCTTTCTATCTCTTTTTGTCTCTTTCTGTCTCTTTCTGCCTCTTTATGTATCTTTCCGTCTCTTTCTGTCTCTTTTCGTCTCTTTCTGTTTTTTTCTGTCCTTTTTGTCTCTTTCTTTCTGTTTCTGTCTCTTTCTTTCTCTCGCTTTTTCTCTCTTTCTGTCAATTCTGTCTCTTTCTTTCTCTTTATGTCTCTTTTAGTCGCTTTTTGTCTCCTTTTCTGTCCTTTTCTGTCTTTTTCTGTTTTTTTTCGTCTCTTTCTGGCTTTTTCTGTTTCTTCCCGTCTATTTCCGTCTCTTTCTGTCTCTTTCTGTCTCTCTTCGTCTTTTTCTGCCTCTTTCTGTCTCTTTCTGTTACTTTCTTCCTCTTTGTCTCTTTTCGTCTCTTTATGTCTCTTTTTGTCTCATTCTGTCTCTTTCTGTCCCTTTCTGTATCTTTCTGTCTCTTTCTGTTTCGTTCTGTCTCTTTATGTCTCTTTATGTCTCTTTCTGTCTATTTACGTCTCTTTCTGTTCCTTCCTTTCTCTTTCTGTCTCTTTCTGCTGCTTTGTCTCTTTGTTTCTTTTTTTCTGTTTCTATCTCTTTTTGTCTCTTTCTGTTGCTTTCTGTCTCTTTGTCACTTTTCGTCTCTTTTTGTCTCTTTCTGTCCCTTTCTGTCTCTTTATGTCTCGATCTGTCTCTTTGTGTCTCTTTTCGTCTCTTTCCGTCTCTTTCTGTCTCCTTCTGTCTTTTTCTGTTTGTTTCTGTCTCTTCCTGTTCTTATTTGTCTCTTTCGGTCTTTTTCTGTATTTTTCTGTCTTTTTCTGTCATA